>NC_054535.1:62056055-62106055 GCF_017654505.1 Polyodon spathula
CGCCCCACAGGAATCTGAGAAACATGCTCTTCAGTTTGATAAATGTGTTTGCTGCTTTTCAACTGTTTCTTTTTACACATACTGATTGCCTTGATTTTCATAGTATCAGAGGTGAGACTAAAGGTTGCAACATGTTCAGCAAACACATGACGCAGATGAAAGTATGCCATTAGTTTACTGTTTAAAAGTCATTTTAAGACAATCCTTCACTCACAAGCAGTGCTCACATTATTATTCAAATGTGTTGAGCTTGTGTGGGTAGGCTTTCAAATATCTATAAAAAACCATGCAATGTAAATGGCTGTAGTATACTGTACTGGAATAATAAACAATTCAAGTTTCCGTGTGAACATTATATGCTGTATATTTTAAATTGTATTAGAGCAGTAGAAAAATCATTACATCCTATTATTGTTGTTAAATGTATAGGTACAGAAATAGAGGAACAGTATAACCAATGTCGTTGCCACACCATACTATTGTAAATTCAATATGACTGGTGTAACCTCTTTGTAATCGCCTCCAAATACAGACCAGCTCACTATTAAGACCACTCTGTCAGTCCCTTTCAATTTGAAGGCAAAATAATGATTAGATCTCTATTGAAATTTGGTTGTGACATCAGGCCAGGAAATGAATGGAGACAACAACAGACTGGGGTAATGAAAAGCGCTGCGGCACATTTAATTCAAAATAAAAAATTTAAACAAAACCAAAACACTGACACAAAACAAAAGGGCATGTTGACCAAACAAACAAACAAAAACAGTAATGCGTATTGGGTTGGTTTACAAGCCAGCACACGTAGCAATTGTTTTCTTAGTTTTAATTTGTACCTCCTCTCTACACCCGCTCTCCACTCTCGAACACACAACCCAGAGTGAGTGACTCATGCATCTATATACAGTATATATATATACAGCTGTGCTGGGATTCAATTACTAATTAATCATTCACTTGAATCCCAGCTCATGAATTAATTTTGTGCAATCCCCATGCCCACATACAAATACACACTTTACTCTGCACATAAAGTGATTGTGCCATCCTCATGTCTAAACACAAACATACATTTTAAATCACTCGTGCTACATAACCCCATATTATATCCCGTGCACCAACATATACACCTACAATAACACGCCACAGGTGCGGGGCACCCTGCCACAATATATAACAACACTCAACAAAAGTTTAATGAAAATCAAACTTCATTGTATTCACAAAAACAAGCATGCACAAAGTCAAGCATGAGTGGAGTAATCAAAGCACTATATAAGAAGTGAAAGTGCATGTGAACTATGGATTTTGGAAACAGACTTTATTTTGCATTTGCAGCATTTTGCATGCTCAGTCTCAGTGTGCTACCGACCCATCGTCTATCCAGATGGAGCCATGGGACTAAAAAGCTTGCTCTGGTCCCCATGGCAATTATTAAGTGAGATTCATCCACCCTCACGACAGGGGCCCACCTGCCTCTGGGTATTTAGACAGACTGTGCTGTGTCTGCTCTGGTTAAGAATGGAGACCTTGCCCTCACATTCTAACCAGTGCTACTTAATCTTGGTAACATAGGGCCAGGTTGAAGACAACAGTATTGAATAAAGGAGACTGAGAGATTTTATTTTTAATGCAATAGTTTTATTTTACAGCACTGAGAGAACTAAGTGAGATTAATCACTGTGTTTGCAAGAGTGTCCTGCAATCACTTTTTTCAAAACATTTAACACTCATTTTAGATAGAACATAAATTAAAAACATTTATTCAAACTTTGTCAGAACAGAAAGTTGGATATTTAAAATAACAAAACACAGCTACTGTGCTGCTACTGTTTCTACCTGTTGTAAAGGTTACCCAGTTTTCTAATTTAAATGCACTGTAAACTACAGCAAAATGTAATTTTTTTAGCTGATAATATTTCAAAACCAACCATAAGCAACATAGAAGTTTAATTCAGGAACTCCTAAGTGTGCCTAAGTTGTTGTTTTCTTTTATAGCTTTATGACACACTATTAAATTTGTTATTTGCTTTTTGAAATTACAGTGGATATTAAACAGCTTATAAAATCAGCATTTAAGTCTTCAAGAAATGGAAACAAAGAAGTTTTGTTTTCTGAATAAATTTGTTAAATATGAATGTGATAATGAATAAAATATAAGGTCATGAACTGATCACAGTGTACTCCTGAACCCTGAACACATAATATAAGTTGCATTTGCTCCAGAGATGTGAATGAAGACTGAATCAGAGATGAGATATTAATCATAATTAGAATGAGTATGACAGGTCTAGGGGAACAAATTCTACAGGCTTCTTAACGACCAGCAAGAGCACGCCTTCATAATGAACTGCTTAATTCATTAACTCCCCCATTACAGAAAGGTCTACCATAACAAGTTTAATAAAAAAGTTAGTATAATATTGTATTCTATGGCCTAGGTTTATACATGCAGTCCTGATTGGTAACATTATTGTAAAAATGATCTTAATTGTTTAAAACACATAATTACATTGATATATTCATAGTGTAATTCCCTGGGCTGTGGGACTCGTAAGCTTGCATATTACTTAGGCGTGCCCTTGGACTTCATGTTTATTGAGTATTAGCCTTTACAAGAAAACAAGGGGAAGTCACATGGTTTATGCTTTTGAACAAGACCTTTGTAAAAATGAATGCAGAAAAAAATAGGCCAGTGCATGGTAAACTTAAAAATGTTTTTAACACTTTCAAGCGTTAAACTAATTCCCCACCTTTTTAGTTATACCACAGCAAGGAGACAGTCTACAGCAAATTAAGCCTGTGAGGCATGCTGTTCAGTGAAGCCAAAGAAAACATTTTTTAACGATCCAACCATTTACAAAACAAATACATTTAATTTTACACTAGGGAAGCACTATAAGGGCAAGGGACCCCTTTGATAAATAGCCTGAGTACCGACACAGCTTACATTTACAGAAGCCTTTCTAACAACATGAGACGCATGCTAACTTTATAGTTGTAAGTGTATAACAAGTTTGTTTACAAATTAATTTCATATCATAATTAGAAACACTGTAAAGAGTGGAGGTCACTATGTCCTCATTTCAGCATCATCATCCAGAGATCTCTTGAACTGTCATCATGTCTTTCTGGAGAGACATAAAACATCTAAATTAAACCCTGTTGACAAAAAAAAAAAATTCCCATGCAACTCATCTGATATATTATGATATTCCGATGAGATACAAAACTCAGATGAACTCAAATTCACAATTACCAACAGAAAGTTGTATACTAGTGTAGCTTTTTAATGGAAATCAAGGATGTCCACATACTGCATTTAGACACCTGCATTTAAAAGATAATGACCCAACTCCTTCAGAAGCACACATGACTCTGTCAGGTATTTCCAGTAAACTGGAGGTCACTTCAGAAGAGTGGAAGATAATAAATCTAACTCTCAAGCATATGCTCTACTGCCCAGAGGGAGGCTCTTCTTAGATCATTTATCTCCTGTTCATTGTCTTGTCTGGGTTATTATTCACTGGCCTGGTTCATGCTCACTGTGCTTCAAACAGCTCTGCCTAGCTCACCTTAAAGTTATTTAAGTTAAGGCACAAATGGCATAAAGTACAAGCCACAACGGGCCATGTGGTTTCCATGCAATATACACACGCCTGGGTGGTTATTAGGCCCGTGCCAAAACCAAGGACCTTTAACTACCCAGAAGTGTGTATATTTCATGGGGACTGCACTGCCCAAAGTGGTTTATACCACTTATAAAAGAGCTATTTTAAAGTTAATTGTCATTTGGGAGAAGAAAAATAATTAAAACACTTTTAAAATTAAAAACTACACTTGTATTACAGTGCCTTCCAAAAGTACTGGTACAGTGAAGTCTAAATTGGGATTTTCACTATGAACTCTAATAATAATCATTTCTCCTAAAAAAAAAAATAAAAAAATAAAACATGACTGATAAGTACAACTCCTAAGTGTTTTATTTTTAATAAAGTCAATTCAGTTCTACCCTCTTGGGTCAATTAAACAAATTGATACTGCCGAACCTCTTTATTTTGAAAGAGCAAAAGTACTGAGACAATTGGCTGACAGGTGTCTCTTGTTGGTCAGGTGTTTGTTGTTGGGTAATTAGGCACTCATAAAAGAGCTGTGAACATCCTATCAACCTGTCTCGTTTTGACATCAGTGTTTGGAATTTGTAGTCGAAAATCAATATGAAAACCAAATAACTTTCTGTTAAAGAAAAGCGGGCAATTTTGAAGCAGAAAGAAAAGAAAAACTCAATCAGAACCATAGCACAGAAACTGGGCATACCAGAATCAACAATTTGGAATATACTGAAGAAGAAAGAAACCACAGGTATAATTGCCAATCAGCCAAGACCGGGTCGGCGAAGAACAACATCTGCAGTTGATGTCAGAAAAATTATCAAAGCTGTCAAGAAAAACCCTAAAACAACTCTCAGTGAAATCACCAACAACCTCCAGAGTGCAGGGGTCAAGGTATCAAAATCCACAGCTCGCAGAAAACTGAGACAGCAGAAGTACAAAGGCTACACCGCAACATATAAAATCTCTCATCAGCACCAAGAACAGAAAAGCCAGATTAGAATTTGCTCGGAAGTACAAAGATGAGCCAGGAGAGTTTTGGAACAAAGTTTTATGGACACATGAGACCAAGATAAACCTTTACCAAAGTGATGAAAAGGTTAAAGTGTGGAGAAAGAAAGGAACTGCAGATGCTCCAAAGAACACCACTTCATCTGTGAATCATGCTGGAGGTAATGTCATGCATGCCTGGGCATGCATAGCCGCCTCTGGAACTGGCTTACTCACCTTTATTGATAACTAATGATGGCAGCAGCAGAATGAATTCTGAAGTTTACAGAAACATTTTGTCAGCTTATGTAAAAGAAAATGCTTCCATACTTATTGGCTGGCACTGCACCATGCAGCATGACAAGGACCCAAAACATATGGCCAATGCAACCAAGGAGTTTATCAGATGAAAAAAAATGGAATATCTTTGACTGGCCAAGTCAATCTCCAGATTTAAATCCAACTGAGCATGCATTTTACATGCTGAAGAAAACACTGAAGTTAGAACACACAGACAAGAACTCAAAATGGCTGCAGCAAAGGCTTGGCAAATCATCTCAAATGACTATACAAAGAGTTTGGTGAGCTCAATGGGTTGTAGACTTCATGCAGTTATTGCCTCAAAGGGATATGCAACCAAATACTGATTTTAACACCCTGAAAGTTACTTAAAGTGAATGTGCCCCAATACTTATGGTCACTTGAACACAATGTATGTTTTTGTTCTAATATGATCAAATGCATGCAAAAATAGAGCTTTTTGGCCTCAACGCTAAACGCTATGTTTGGCGCAAGCCTAACACCGCACATCATCCTGAGAACACCATCCCTACCGTGAAGCTTTGTGGTGGCAGCATCATGCTAACGGAATGCTTCTCTACGTCAGGGCAGGACAATGACCCCAAACATACAGCCAAAGCCACACTGGAGTGGCTTAAAAACAAAAAGGTCAATGTCCTGGAGTGGCCCAGTCAAAGTCCGGACCTCAATCCAATTGAGAATATGTGGAAAGGGTTGAAAATTGCTGTTCACCAAAGGTCCCAAAGAAGAATGGGCAAAAATTGCAGTGTCCAGATGTGCAAAGCTGGTAGAGACTTATCCAAATAGACTTATGGCTGTAATTGCTGCCAAAGGTGCTTCTACCAAATATTGTCTCAAAGGGGTGAATACTTATGCAATTAATTATTTTATGTTTTGTATTTGTATTTGTAATTATTTTATTTTTCACTTTGACAATATGGACTTTTTTGTGTTGATCAGTGGCAAAAACTCCTAATTAAATCAATTTTGATTCCATGTTGTAACACAATAAAATGTGGAAAAGTCCAAGGGGCTTGAATACTTTTGAGAGCCACTGTATTTATTTATTTGTTTATTTACAGTTGGGGAATAGTATTTGATGATTGATAAATGTGTCTAATACTTAAACCTTTTTTTTTTTTATTGAGAGGGACAGAAGTAATAGGCAGCTAGTAAATGTAAATAAAACCCATTTAAATAGTTCTTTATCTTTGCTATTGCACAGAATAGTGTTAAGCAGTGTTTGAATTCTGTATGGTTTTATACTGTTCACTGAAAAGACGAAAGCAACGGTATTCTGGTAATGTCTTTGTTCAGATACTTCCATTTTTTTTAAATAAGTACAGTAAAATTGTACTCCATGTTTTGCCCAGTGTGTTTCTGTAAGTTTGTTGGTATTGTGTAGGTATTGCAACCTGATAATCAAGTTAAAAATGGTTCAGTTTGTAGTGGCGGCCCACATGCCGGTTTGTGGACGGCCACAGCGGCCCCTGGCTACGCTTAGGTTGCCAACCCCTGTTATATAGCCCCAAAGGGCAAACCATTTAATTTGTATTCAAAAATTAATTTTAAGTTTTACTTGTTAAAAATAAACTGCACATTTCCATTTATTGTGAATTTCTGCATTGAAAGCGGCATCTCACAAGCTGATGAATGGTTGTTCTGGGCAGAGTCTCAAATGAAACTAAAGAAGGAGGTGGCACAGCTACAACGGAGGCTGGAGCAGGATTTAGAAGTGAGTTTGAGGATAAAATTGAACTCTACTGTTTTCTGTTTTGCAGTGTTGGAGTCCAGTAGCTTAGCAAGCTGCTTTCAGATCTATGTCTGTTTATAGACATTATTTCCCTCGATGCTAGCCCGCCTTCTGAAAGTAGGTGCACTGCACTTCTCAAGCAGTGGTTTGTATTCCCACTGGTTCACGGGAGTACCAGTAGGGTTGAGTGTTCAGGATTTACGGAGGAGCTCTGAGTGGGTACAGGTAAAAGGCTGTTACATGGGGACAGCATTTTGACAAATATTTTATTAAATCGCTGCACTGGACAACGGGGTCGCCAGGTCTGGCGAACATGAAACCCTGTAGGTTTTTACTTTTTTTATTTATTTTTTATTCAATTTCTTTGTGGCCTTGTTATATGGGAGTGTGACAGAGACCGAATGACGCTTGGTGACAGATCTCCCTCCCGACCTGAGAGGATACTAGATAAAGGGACAAGAATACCCTGGACTAAAAGAGATGACACTTTATTCTCATGGCTAGGTGGACGTCAGCCGGCTAGAAATGGGACTGAGCTACAGTACCAGAACTCAATGACCCGAATGGGAAACAGTGTGGAGTTCACGGATTGGAGAAGCAGATGCGCTCGTTAACCAAGGGGTCATGAGCGAGGGTAAAAAATAGGGGAGTAGCAAAGTAATCTTTTCCTTGTAAATGGTTAGAAACAATCTAGGAGTCCCTGCATTTTCCTTAAAGAAACCTTGAGTGTTCTGTTAGTCTGTCTTGTAACGCTGTTTGTTTGTATTGTCCATTTCAAGATTACTATCACAATCAGGAGCTGCAGCCGCAGGCCAGCATCAAACCTGGACACCAACACTTCACTTTTCACTAGGAACTGTCTTTGCACCACAGGCACTTAATTCACACACGGTAGGAACTGTGTCTGTGTTTTGTGTGGTTGATAAAAACTGGACTTTTGGTCAAACCCGTGGGATTTTATAAACTGAAGTGATACACGTCACTGTATTCACTTCCATCATCTATTATTTACAGGTGTTTGCCATAAGGCTCTGGACACTGTAATCATTTCAATAAACATCCCTGCACCTGTTCGTAATTGTCTGTATGATTTGTACCTGCACTGCACTGACCTGTATCCACTCATCACTTTGCCACAGTGAGGCACACATATTTGAGTAAGTATGCATCTTTTCGGATCTCAAAATATGTTTTTGTCAGTTGGCGGATAGCCCCGTGCCCAGGTTAAGCTGAAGATTAAACTAGACCTTGCGTACCAAATCGACCACGGTGTCCGATGAAAGTACTTCAGATTCCCGCAAGCACTTTAAATCCAGGTGGTGTTTGCTTTGTCTTTACTGGCGTTTCTGAAAGTTTTTTTCAAGTCCAGCTCTCAGCATTAAAAAAAAAATTAGACACTGAATTATACTGTTCACCAGTTTAACTTCTTGCACTGGCATACAGTTCCATCAGAATGCTGTTGAGCAGGGTTGCCAGATTTCTGCAGCGTTTATAGCCCAAAGTCACTTAAAAATAGCCCAAAATGAGCCCAATTATTTGTCTGATCTGAAAGCAAGCTTATTATTAACACGCAGGCCTGTGCATAAAAAAGAACAATCAAAAGCTTTCGTAAGAAAAAAAATTCCTGGTATAAATTTGATAAAAACTACAAGCCCCGTACAGCTCATCCTAACGTCACTGTCAACAAATTCGTACGGAAGCTCTGAAAGGACAAATCAACATTCATGTCAGACCCGCAACCGAATTACAGCGTGATCCTTTTATTGAAATACTAATGCTGGTACTGTATCCCATACAATATTGCAAACATGGAAAAAGATTAATCTTTTCAAGTTATACCAGCACTCTAATTACATTGTCAACCCGCGACTACTGCATATTTCCAGCAGCTGTGTTTTTGAAGTAGCCCAATTCTGCGGGAAAACCGCGGACATGGCAACACTACTGTTGAGGTTTTGTGGTCTTATTTATTTTAAATTAATATCCATATTTTTTCTTTGACAGTCTTTAAATACATTAACAGCCCATGTTGTGTCTTTTTAGTATTTTTCATCTTTGTTTTCTTCTGTTTTGTTTAGCTGTGCCTCATTTAATCTTATGTGTCTACTGTTGACAGTTTCTGTAGCACTTTTTTTTTTTTTTTTACCAATTCTGTGGAGTTTCATCCCCAAATATATTAAAGAAAATGGGTTGAATGTTACTCATTTTGTGTCAGTGGTTTTATAGCTAATAAGTAAAATGGCAGTTTGTCATGGCAGTTATTTTTCACTGCTATAATTTTTCCAAGCCATTTTATAAAAGAGAAGATACTGTTAATATATTTGTAATAAAATAGTGAACTCTCCATCTGCAACATAATAATTATTGCTCCTTTTCAGTAACTTAAAAAAATAAATAAATAAATAGACAAGCATTACTATTGCAGATTTAGGTAGAAGCCGAGGTAAGGATATATTGACGTTATAGTGACTTTCTCAATAATAATAAACAGACATACAGCCACAATGCTCAGCTTATTCGTGGTTGTCTTATTTTATGATTATGGCCGATATGCATCAAAGTTACCGTCTTGTTTATTGTGCCAGTAACAGTGTTTAACATGACAGTATTTCATAGGGTGATTCATAAAAGTCATTTATTGTCAAAAACATCACTTATCGTGACATTAGAATAATGTGCCCTTGGAGACCAATTTTCTCATTAACATATTATTCGTCTGATTCATAAACCTGTATGGTGTCGTTAATTGACCCTTGCTGGCATCATAATTACCACGTGCCTCAGACCAGGCAGAGAATATGATGTGTTTTATCAGTTTAATTTCCAGCATAATTTATGTTTAAAGAAACATGTATTTAAGCCAATAGTAACAATAAAAAAACATCTATGTTTAATTATATGGTGATTAGGTAATTTAAGTATTTTTGTTATTTGTAACACATACATTAAATTGCATTGTTAACTCGTCTGACCAGGACACGCAATTACTTCTTTTAATACTATGAGTTCCTAGGGAGTGAGTTTAGGTTTTCTTAACCTCTCACTCACATCCAGCACCTTTTTTGTGCAGTAGTCCCTAGCTGATGAAGACACCATTGTGCTGTAGGTGTCTACATTCTGATATGCCTGTGTGGCAGAGAATGAATCTGAGCTGTAAATCGTCTTCCTGACCAGAGAAGGAGCTGCGTGAAGGGAACAATACACTATTCACAGGATGTGCTGAACTTCAATCCCAGAGCGAACTGGAAGTCAGCGAGTTTGGTGAGGAGCGAAACTGTAGTACAGCTGAATCCCATCTGTGGAATCAGTACTGTTGTTATCGCAGATTTGATAGAACGTGGTGACGTGCTGATTGTGTGGGAGGAATTTATTTGTATATTGGGGATGCAGCTACAGAGGCTCTCCCCTTACTGTTGGAACCTGTGTTAGACCAGGCAACGCCATGTTTTGTTCTTGTTTGTTGAAGAATATTAGCACAGAGAGGATGAGAGGACTGGAGCCGAGACCTACACTCAGCACTTGCACCAGCACCCCACATACCTGCACAACACAGCTCACCACCATATTTAGAACTTTGTCATCATTGTTATTGGAACTGTATTAGACCGTTCTCACTTTATTGGACCTACTGGACCTACCTGTGTGTGTGTGTGTGATGTCCCTTCACCCTTACCACTCATCATCCCTGACAGCCCGAGAGAACGTATGTCGTACCACCCCCCACCCCCCAATAATAACCAATTTAGTGTGACGCTGGGTCACTTTGAATTGCATGAATTGCAGAGACACACTGAAAACAGCTGTTATACCAACATGAAAGACTAGACAGAGATGGACAGAGGCTTGCTGGTCCAGTAGTTAAAGATAAGGGCTCGATACCAAGAGGTTCCCGGTGGTTCAAACCCCGGCTCAGCCACTGACTCTCTGTGTGTGTGTGACCCTGAGCATGTAAGTTAACCTCCTTATGCTCAATCCTTTGGATGAGACATAAAACCTAGTGTAAGCAACTCTGCCCCAGCAGTTGTTGATGCACAGTTCACCCCCTGGTCTCCAAGTCACTTTGGATAAAAGTGTCCGCTAAATGATTAATTTGTAATTCATGAAAATAAACCTTAGAACCAGTAGCCTACTAAATTGTTAAAATTAAGAACATGAAAAAGGGTGCATATACACTCATACTATACAGAGTTTAAATTAATTGCAATCTAACAGTGGGAAAAGGGCAAGAAGCTTTCAGAAATACTGTCAGACTCCAGTGGTTCGAAACGCACAATCAAGTCTTTGCGCGGTCTACCCCTGCAGGTGCATCCCCCTATATAGCTTTGGTTGGGGTCCTGTCTACCACCAATTGTGGAGGGAGGGAGGCAGGCAGGCAGGCAGGAAGGCTCTTCCCTTTCCTATTCTAATTGCCTACATGCAACAGATAGGACAAGACAAACAAATAAGACAGACAAAGAGTCCTGCAAAGATGTCATTGCCCAGGTCGTGCAGGTACTGTGTAGTAGCATGATCTATTTTGTGTTAATTGTGCACTAGGCTACAATTTAAAAAAAAAGTTGAAAAGATAAAATGCACAAAAATGTTTCAATTTAACATATTTTATTAGTTCTGTGTTGTACAGTAATGTGCCCAGTTTTTGTTAGCGGTAACTTAGAGGCTAAAGTAAAAATAAATGTGACTTTACTACTGTACTGTATATGCCTACTGTACAGAATTATATTTTTACATAATGTACTGTGTACAGAGAATATATTGATGTTATTTCAGCACAATGATTTATACAACAAAGATTAGATCACATCTAAAGCCATTACTGAACGGTAAAATAACCAGGCTGTAGTTTTATAAATTGCATGTTAAATACTGCCCAGTATTTTTATTTGGCCATTGCACCACCTTTTATGCACATGGGCCTATATTTGCAATATAATGAATTCTCAAAATAGTGGACAGAGCTACTGTTAACACATAACTTGCATGCTTTGCTTGAAACCTGTTTTAATGAATTGATAGGTTAATTCAATTGCTAATAAACAGTTGCATGTTCAGTATTCTTGCATCTTGGCATAAAGTTTTCTTGAAAGTCGCTATATGCAAGTTGTAAATAACATTTATAAGGAATTAACAATTATTTGCTTTTACTCTTTCCTTTAAGAGTAGGTCACATGACAGTTTCCATAGTGCTATTTTACTTCAGTTGATAGAGGGTAATATTCAGTCACGCAGTTGTACTTAAAACAAAAAGCAAGCAAACCAATGACAGACAATTTACTTTTAACCATGATGGCCAAAGTTGGAACCAAAAGGGGTTTGAACTACAAATCTATCTTATGAAACAACGTTTCAGAATTAATAAATGTCCTGTACAGTAAAATAAATCATATTTTTGGGGTTTCACGGCCTTAACATATATACTTTTTTTGTGATGTAGTGTTTACCAGTATGTGAATTAGCTTCTAGTGCATGACCCAGGACATGTGGATGTAAATATCTTAAAGGAATGATTGTTCCCTAGCAGTTCAACATTCGTTCCTTACCAAACATTGCACATGTACAAACATAGTGGACATTGTTACAGTAGAAATTTGTTCTTGGTGTTTTCTGCTGGTTTTTAATTGTTTGATTTCATTCTTATAATTTTGTATGTAGTGGTTTTCCACAGCGGAAGTTGACAGCACAACTTTCTACAACATGCCTCTATCTAAATGTTTTACTTACATGGGTTTCATCCTGCAAGTAGAACTGTTGTACTAGATTTGTAAACTTAAAAAAAGGAACATTTATGAACAATGTTGTAGATGCACCTTAATTATACTGCATTGAAATAAAACAGTAAATGCAAGAGTAGTAATAACATAACACTGCATATCTTAATGAAGTGTAACTAAAGACCTTCTGTATGGAATCCAATAGATCTGTTTAGATGTCTGCGAGTGTTCCATAGCTCTTAGTTTGTTAGCCCTCTGGCACCATGGGATTTCTGGATCAATTGATGTCAGTGGCCTCAGATCTGTGTTGGCATATGCAATTTTAACAATGTATTGTTAGTGTGGAGCACAGACTTCTCAGTTCCATACACAAAAAGCAGCTAAACGGCAAAAGGGATTATATAGCATTGATTTTAAGATGACATGAAATTTGATGATGATAGACAGTTAGGATCATGGGAGCATATACACTATTTGACAGCTTGTTAAAATAAATGGTTAAGTCACCACAGAGCATCATTATGAAGGTAATATTTACTTGTCAAATTAACAAGGGATTTTTCATCTTACCTATTGTCACCATAATATATAGCACTCATGAGAAGACCGTCCCAATCAACGATGCCTCTGGCAGAGTGTGGTGTAGTGTGTCCTCGTCAGAAAAGACCAGACAAGACCCATTATTAATGCAGCTACAACGATGAACACAGTCAAGAAGGAGTTATCAGCATTATACATAGCAGATCCTGACACTACTTGACATTCATTCGAAATTAGCAAGTTTGGGTTTGCACAAAAAAAGCTGCAAAATGAAGACACATGTAGGTAAGGTACTTCACTTCAGAATCCCAGGGTCAGGTAACAAATACTGTGCGTCTGGCAGCAGCTACAGGCTAGTAAACAACCATGAAAGAAACATGCCTCTTTTCATGAAAGAAAACACTGCATTTGTATTGCAGCAATATGTGTTTTAACCGAAACAACTTGACCCTTACAAATTTACTGCAGTACAGTAGTTGGCAGTCATTCAGGCAGGTTTTTGCATTGTTACTGTATCTCCTGCATGTTAGTGCCAAATACCACACACAATCCTACTGTGTATGCTGGAATTGTACACTAGCCCCTTAAGATATATTGACAGCGAATGTGATTGCTCAGATTCAAACACTATTAGTCTGGACTAAAAATACTAAATTTACCAAAAAGACAAAAGGGCTATTAAAATGAGCCTGTCAAATTCCATCTCATTGATGAGCTGCACTGAAAAAAAAAAAAAAAATCCTCCCATGTATTAGTAAAAAAATCAACGTGATTTTACCCATCACATTACATTTTATAGTTTGTATTGTGTAGGTTTTTTTTTTCCACCTTGCTGCTAGGTAGTCACATTTTTTACTCTACAGTAAATCTTGAAAAACATGCTAAACCCCTAAAACAACCACATGCACTGCACATATGGAAACCACTGAAAAAAGATAAACGCCACATTGCATCACAGAGAACCATCATTTGAATGTTTCAAAAGGAAATGTTACTGAAACAAATACAGCCCATTGCTGAAATAGGATTGCCGTTGATTTGTGCTAGTTGACAAAAAAAAACAAAAAAAAACAAAAACAGACACCACACATTATTATCCTACATGCCAGTACATGGAAAGCAATATATTATCCAAATGGTTTAAAGGTGAACGTTAACTACAGATCTTGGCCTTGTTTGTTTAATAGTCAACGTTTATGCATAGCCTATCCACTATACACATTACTATTGTAGTAATTTCTTATAAACTCTTTTTAAGTGCTTCTTGTTTTAGGTTAGCTGATTGGTTACCAATATTCCAAATATATTAAAGTTTTAACATTTAGGAAATTAAATGGAATCTAACACTCCTGGTAACCATGGTAATATCTTCTGGTCACTGACAATGTACAGTACTTGTAAAATAGTTACTCACATTAAACTTAACACATTCAACACATACTTTTAAATTCATGTTATGTACACATTTAAATGACTGACCGACAATTACATGTAATAATTAACCCTTTACTGACCAGGGTATGTTCCCATACCTTTTTAATGCCCAATTTCTTTGTCAAATATATTAGACACTGGGAAACAAGTTTTCTAATACAGCATACTAAAGGTTTTCTGGACCAACAAGGCTTAGTTTACGTGCCATTGAGTGTCCCCTTGTGGTACAGTATGGTACTGTTAAATACCTTGGTCACCAACACATTTAGCATTCAGTGTTTTTATAACCTCAAATGTTTTCCCTTAACATGGCATTGGGTTAGTCATTTTACAGGATTGCCACAAAAGGGTTAATGTTTTGTAGAAGGAGTTTCCGTCAAAATATGAAGTCTCAAATGTTAGAAAAGATATTATAAAAGTTGAAACAGTAGCAGTAGTTATTGTGAATTTCCAAAAAAAAAAGAAAACCCAAAAACATATTGCATAACTGTCACCAGCCACTAGAGGGAGACGCCGTTACAGATTTTCATTCTACATCCACAACTTCAAAAAATATTCCATCATTCTAGTTAACTTAAGAAACCCAATTCAAGTAGGCAGACATTAACATTGTAAACTTATTTTAAATTGTAATTTATTTTGTATTCTCTAGAATCAAAGATGTGTATTGTGTTTTATTAATAATTTCATGCAGTAATCTCATTTGGCACTACCTAACCATGCTGCCATTTATTACTTTCGTTAACCACATTGATCCACTTTCCTTATAAAACAATATACATTTTATAATGTCAAATCATATTTCCTGTGCATATAAATAGTTTACAAAAATGACAGCAAATTAAATGAGATTTTTTACTAAAACAGAATATCTAGTTGTCAATAAACTTTAACACTGTGCAGCCCAGTTTATTTACATTCCCACATGATAAATTATTATATCCTGAAGCTCCTCTTGATCAGGCAAGTAGAATAGAAATAAAAGTTAATCACATTTTTCCAATGGTGTGATTGTTATTCTGATAACATTTTATAAACTTAACTAGTTGCATATTTTATTCAAAATCTGGCCTTTGATTGACCTTTATGAAGTATTGAGTTGTGCAAATGTTAGCTGAGCCACTCCCTTGCTAGAGTGGAAAACTAAATTAGCAGAAAATGACATGCTCATAGTTAGTATTGCAGTTGTAAGGTCAGGTTTTAGGTTTGGTTTAATATTCTTGTTCCTCTGAACAAATCTGGTAAACCCAAAGGCCCAAATGAGCTGGGCTCTCTAGGGGAAACTGACTTTCTTTAAACAAATGCTGCATTTGCTTTCTTTCAAGGCTTACCCTTACTACTTCCAAAGAATGCAGTTCAGCTCCCGCTGTCAGTCTATCATTGGCCGTCTTGCTTGGCTTTTGTAAGTGAAAAGCCTTCACAAGTCCAGACCTTTCTGTTCACTCTTTAAAGTTAGAAATATTTTCTGTTGCCAAAGCATGTCAGGTAGCAAGTCTGGGAATGGAAGAAATTAGAAAGTCCGGGAGGTAGGAGGGGCTAAGACCACTTTGTATATCTTAATTTAATTTAAACTGTGAATTGTGATTTTTAAAGTGGCTGAGATCATTCTATACTGGCTTACAATCTCATTCTATATTAGATGGTTTGAACTGCAGGTTTCATTGCATTGCTCTATACAGTATCCTCTGTGGATGCCCATCTATACCGATATGTGCTAAAGACTACAACACAGCAACTAACTGAGGTAAAAGCTTACAGCCCAATAGCTTATAAAATCAGCCTCTACTAGAACCTTCAAAAACCGATAAGACAGACAATACCCTAGGCTTATCATATAAACAACAAAATAACACTGGAGGCTACTACTGGCACATTTGTGTTTAGTGTTCTCCAGTTCATGGAGCAGTTCATTTCTGCTGTTACTGGATTTGAACAGTTTACACCAGAGCAGAGCATTTCTCCAATAACAGAAACAACCAATCAATGTTATACCATATTAAAAAATAAACCATATTAAAACACCCAATTTTGGCCAAAAGCATGAACATTTCTAAAAATACACTGAAAAAGAAGGAAAACACTAAAACAGAAGCTCTAATTATAATTGTGGAATATTTTAATAATGATTAAAGAAAATAATTATACATGCAGTACTACCTTCTTACAAAAACATCATATATGCCATGGTGACAGGATGAGTACTATGGTTGGTTCTTGCACAGATCAGGAACAGGAGATGCGATGCTAGATAACCAATTGAGCAGTTAGGCTCGTCTGGCGCAGAGCTGACCGGGTGGTCCAGATTAGCAGCTCAAAAAGTGTCTGTGCCACAGGTTGAGGCTGCTGCACGGCCATAACCATACAGACGGGCGTTGAGCAAAAGCTTGCTATGTTGATATCGAGGAGGACAGCGTCCGCTCCATGGAGAGAACTACTACACAAACTACTCCCACTCCAAGACAATGCACGTGAAGGCATTGCCCAGCCAAGGCCGCTTGAAGAAGCCCAAGTTGCCGTGAGGATACCGGGACTCCAGGAGCCCAGAAGCACGTCAGTTTAGGGGATGTTGATCCCAACAGTATAGAGAGGTTTTAGTGTAGTAGGTTCCTGGAGCAGGATGTTTCTTCTAGTGGGACTAGCGCTTGTCTTATGTGGAAAACTTACAATATTAGCTTTGTTTTCTTTATTAAATCTGACACTAGGCCTGCCATTGCTGGTACCCTAGTGGCAGCACCAGTGTTTAATCTGCATGCCTGTGTGGCGTGTCAACACTTAATGCTGTGCGTTTGCGTCAGTATTATTCAGGGATGACCCACACACATAACAAATCCCTGTTACAGTCATAAGGTGACACTATTTCTTAATGCATCCCCAATGGGCATTGCAGAGAAGCAGGACATAATGCCAACTAAACAACTTTGCTTGTGTGGTCACAAAACAGCACTTTTAAAAAAACAAGCTCATGGATAGATTATTATGTGAATTAAATCAAGGTAAAATAAACTTACTTCCTGTATGGTTTTTGGAAAATACATACAGCAAATTTGCCAACTTCCTATCAAATGTGATTTCCAGGGAAGAGTGCATTGTCATTCATTCACAAAAGGGCTTCTCTGTGGAATATTTTATCAGCCTTCTAGTTGGCTCCCGAATTGGTCAGATGAGTGACGTGCTTCAGATAGCAGCTGTATAAAACACATCAGTGCTTAGTGATCCTATACCTACAGCCGTCTGAAGCTACACTTACATCACCTGTCAGTCACATTTGTCTAGTTGCTACAAAAAGTAAGTACATGTTTTATTTGTGTTTTTTCTACCTTACTGAGACTATATCATCTGAATTTTAATCTGTTTTATTTCTGGCACAGATAACTCTTATAAAATGCATCTGACTTCATAGATCCCCTAGGGTAATTAACTTAAATTTTATATATATATATATATATATATATATATATATATATATATATATATATATATATATATATAGACACACACTTAGTATATTTATAATAGTAGAAGGTATGTTGAAGTTTATGGATTTTAATATATCTATTACATAAAAACATGTTGGTTTATCTAACCACACAGTATATGGTACATTTTATTTCTGGAATCATTTTAGAACCAAGGATGGATTACTTTGAAAAAGCGGTTTATCAAAATACTGTTTAAAAGTACATTACATTTGTTTCTTTTTGTAAAAATGAATTAACATTAACATTTATATATTACAATACATTCTTGTAACTTTCGCTTAAGATGATTTGCATATTTTGCTTCCATGGCATGTTCTAAATGTCAATGGAATACCTTTGCCTTTGACATTTTGAAACAAGTTTGAATAGAATAATAATGCAATCTAATACAATAATCTTGAATTACAGTATATTCTTACTAACCTGAACTTCAGTAGTGGAACCAACCTATTCTCCGAGTTGTATACTATTAATAGTTTCCACACAGGTGAATTTAACATTACTGCAAACAGTTCATCTGAAAGCAAAAAACATCTAAGAGCACATGAATGTTACAAAAACATTTGTGTCTATTATTATCCCCCCCCAAAAGTAAAATAAGCAGGAGAGTATGAAAACAGTCACAGACAAAAGTATTGGCATTCTACACTTAATATCAGAATTCAAACAAGTGTTAAAACAGGTGTACAGTAGCCAGTGATTAATATGTCAGACCAAAATAAAATGTCTAACAAACAATCTTTATAAAAATTAAAAAAAAAACACTTAAATGTCAAATTTGTTCATGACAAAAACATTGGCAGCTTTACATTAAGTTTGTAAAAGTTGAATAACTAATTAAAATATATAATCATTGACTGAAAACCATTATACAGCAATTAAGCTGCATTATAAAGTCAATAGCCAAAAATTTCCAACATCTATTGAAGTATTAAAGAAATATGAAATACAAAATTCACAAAGCAATAATCAAGTAGTATCACAGAACAGATTCAACTGAAATGTGTGAAGGATGTTCCAAGACAATTAGAGGTAAAGCAGGCAGGAGAATCAGAGTAACAAAAAAAATAAAAAATGCTGTCAAGGACTTAAAGAAAGATTTAGAAGCATCAGGCATACTAGTGCACAAAATAACTGTACAAAGGCACCTGAACACAGAAGAGTTGTGGGAAGAGACCTCGCTCCATATCCCTTTTAAAATTTGCCAAGAAATATGAACAGGAATCTGAAGCATTCAGCACAATTCTCTTTTCCACTGAGACAAATATTTTCCCCAAAAATTGACCACAGAATGTTTACAGAAAAAACGGAAAGCTTTCAATGAAGAAAACTTTGTACCTACAGTTAAACACGGAGGTGGTTCGATCATAATATGTGGGCATTCTAGCAGTTCAGGGACAAATTGCAAATTAATAAAGCCATGTATCAAAACATTCTACAAAGTACAATGATACCTTCTGCTCATAGGTTGATTGGCAGACAGTTTATCTTCCACCATGACAACTACCAAAGCATACAGCCAAGTGAACTCAGGAATTCTTGAAGAAAACAAAGAAAAGTTCTGGAATGGCCTTCACAAATCACCAGATCCCAATCCAATAGAAATGCTTTAGACCTATTGGATAAAAGAGGTAACAAAGTTTTGGACTGATTGGATGAAAGCTGTAGTCAAGCATTGTGCATCCAATGTGTCTGAGCTGAAGGAAATATGCACGACAAAATGGGTCCAGATTTCACCAACAAGTTGTAACATACTGGTTAAGAATTATGAAGAAAAGGGGAACACATGAAATACTAAAGCAGGAGTACTAATTTTGTCACGAACGAATACTGTAAAATTAAATACTTCTTTTATTACAATTATTTGTCAAATTACTAGAAATTGTGCATTTTCTTTTATGTTTTATTAAAAAGGGGTTAAACTTTACTAAATGCTTGTTGTGACAGCATAGAGTCACGGCCATTAGAGGCCATTTGGAAATGCTTTGCACAGGAGGGGGTATTATTTACCACAAAGCAAGCCGTTACCGGCAGGAAGCTGGAAAGTTGCAGTGACATCATTAGGAAATGAGCACACCTATGATTGTTGGCAGAGATAGGATTTAACCCCATCCCTGCCACATGTGTCTTTAATCTGTTACCTTAACTATGGTCTAATAAATGTAGGGTACCAATACGTTTTAGTATTGTGGATTACGATCAGTGTTCCGAACAAAAAAGTGATCTGAACAGGTCCGGTCCAACTGACTTGTAATAGCAGGAGTCTTCTGTAAGTTTTTAAACCAGAAAAAAAAAACCACAAACAACTGTACATGTAACACAGTATATAATTTAATGTTGAAAAAGTTCAAAACATTCAACAATAGCTTATTTTCATCCAATTTTTTTTTTTCTTTACAGGGTTGTGCTGGCTCCTGAAAAGCTACATTTGAGTGCAAACATTGTGAATATGTGGTTAATTGAAATAATTCGAGAAACGGTTGAAAACCACATTCCTTTTGATGGTAACAGACTTTCACCTTGTGAGGACATCACTGCAAAAGCCAGCCTCTCCAACAAACTGCCCAGCAATGTCCTTACACCAGACAAAATCCCAGATTTCTTTATACCGCCAAAGCTTTCCAAAGACTCTGGGAATTCTAAACAACTTCCAGAAAAATACAAGATAAACCACTCTGCCTCTGAAAACAGCATCCAGCGTTGCACAAAGATTCCCCTGCTCCATGTTAGGTCAGGAAGTTTCAGCAAAAGAGACGAGAGAAGGGACCTTGTAAAGTTGGCCAATCAGCACACCATACAAATAGAGAGTGCTGAGGATGTCAATGAAGACAGCAAAATAAACATGCACAGAAATAAACTAGGAGAGAATGCCCCTTATCCTCCATCAATGTTACTGCCTCACAGAGCCTCATACTACCGTCTTTCTGGTTTCTTTGAAAGCCCCAATACCAGGAGAAAAGAGTCCTTATTTCATGTAGACTTAACAAGCTATGCTCTGCGAAAGCAGGGCAGCTTCCCCAGTAAACAGCTACTGTCTCCAACAGGGTCCCCAAGCTTCTTAAACTCTTCTGATATAAGTCCACCTCCATGTCACCCCTGTAAGTTGCTCTCCAAGCAGGGTATCCCTGACAGTGATACACAGTCTTCCAATGAGTCTTCACCTTACAGTTCTCCTTTGCTGCCTCAATCCCTACCGGGGTCCTCTCTGTTAAAAATGTTTGGTCAAGAGAGCTCTTTGGGCGAGTCTTCTAGATCCACCTCCAAGCAATCTCTAGGGGGTAATAGCTCCTTCTCTACGGATGAATGTAGCTCCGCAGACACCAGTCCCAGTGCCTCAAAGAAGGCTTTTTTCACAGTGTCTGCTCTTTGTTGCTCCCTGGCCCCTCCTGTATTGTTCTCTCTCGACCTGCTTCAGTGCCAGGAGCATCTCCAGAAAGAGCACCTAATCCAGCTCCACGGCAGGGGAATGGTTCGGTTGTCCACAGAGTACGACCCAGGCAGCGCCACGCTCCGGGTTCGGGTAGTTTCTGTGGAAGATCTGTATGACAGTTCTTTTGAGGAGAAGTGCGTTCACTGCTGTGTCATCATGTGTCTGACCCCAGGGAAGATGCAGAGACAGCAAAGTACAATCATAAAAAACAGCAGGAATCCCATTTTTAACAAGGACTTCTTTTTTGATGAGGTCACAGAGGAAGATCTCCAGAGCATGTCCTTGAAACTAAAGGTCTTAAACAAGGCATGTAACCTCAAACGAGACACAGTGTTGGGTGTTAATGTAATGCCTCTTTTTCAGTTATTGCCTTTGTAAAGAGTAACACATGTCAGAACAGAGATGTGAAATTTAAAATCAATTATTTTACTGACGCATGTTTGTTCTACAATAAAACAAATAGCAGCAACTTACTTATACAGGACCATATACCATGTTAAAGTCAACACACTCTTGCTGATAATCTTCACAAAAATAAAAAGTTCCAACATGCAAATGCTTTGTGAATATGTCCAAATGTGTTTTAAAATGTATTAATTTATGCAGTTCTGCAATTTATACTAATGTTGTATTCAAACAATTTGATTTAACACATGGAAATCTGTCTACGACGCAAAAACATTTCACATGCAAAGGACAGTTATTGTGTTGACAACCGTGTTAAAAACAAGAAGAATGTATATGCTAGATAATTGATTTGATTTACAAAATAGGTTTGAAAAGGGTAATACCTACCCTTAGTGTCACTCTTATTACTCATATAGGAACCACCTTTTTCTTCATTTGGATAACATTACAATTTACAATAGACCCTTTGTAATTTCAAAAAAAAATATTTATGTATTTTTGTTGTTATTTTCAATTATGGTTTTACCTTTAGTTCCAAAATCCTATTCAGATGCATAGTGCGGGCATTTAAGATCCACTTTGTCATTTGCTTTGAAATGCAAGCAGCCCACACAGTTGCTCAAAATGAACATGATTATACGACCTATTGTTTTACATGTGTCCAGCTTTGTGATATTCCCTATAATGAATTGCTACTTAGACTTTGTGGGATCCCTTTTTAAATGTCACCACCATTTATAAACAACATTTCTATCTAATCTCATCAGTAGTGCCCACATGTTGGTGTCAACCATGTGTATTGGGCTGGTAACAGTACAGTGTGCGATTAAGATGTATTTTGCTTCCTTCTGACAAATGCTCAAGACACCCCCTCTTCTAGAAGCAACTACACATTAATTAAATCCTACCTTTAAATCACAAATGTAATCTACTCTAAAAGTCACTATCAGATTGCAAAACTGATTTTCAGCCCCCCAGTCGGCCAATTTAAATATTATTCTCTCTATGAAGCTGTTGTGTACGTGCAATGTATCACTTTAGCAAAACAATCCTACCATCCTTAGGGTGACAAGACGTGCCAGTGTGGTATCGAATTCTGTTCCTCAAGAATTCAGTGCCCCTGCTCATGCACATGTACAGGGGTATCTTTTTCCAGCCACCACTACATGTCGCTGCCGATTTTGTCCAAGCAGGTTCACGGTGGTAAAGCGCAGGGGCTGATATTGATCAGCAGCTCTTGAGAAACATGCAGCGAACTCCATACATTTTAATAATACACCAAACACACACAATGTAACGTTGAAAGAGTAAGTTGAAAAGCACAGAAGTTGAAAAGTTATTACACTAAAATCGACAAGGTAGCAATAGAACTTTTTTTTTTCATAATATCTGCACTTTCTAAATAAAACACTCAGAGCTGGCAATCCGATAAATCACAAGCTTATATAAATACGTGCTCTTTCATGAGTCACATTGTAGGCTATGCAGTGTTTACAAATACATGCTGAAACGTCAGGAGTAGACAGTAAGCATTTTCATTTCCAGGTACCCTATAACAGTGGTTCCCAATCCTTGTCCTGGGGACCCACTGTGTATGCTTTGTGAATATGTCCAAATGTGTTTTAAAATGTATTAATTTATGCAGTTCTGCAATTTATACTAATGTTGTATTCAAACAATTTGATTTAACACATGTAAATCTGTCTACGATGTAAAAACATTTCACATGCAAAGGACAGTTGTTGTGTTGACAACCGTGTTAAAAACATTTCCAACTGAGCTCTCAATTACTTAACTAGACCGTTAATTGAACTGACCATTTACTTAATTAGACCTTTTAGCTCTTCAACAGTTGCAGAGTTCAAGTTACTTATAAAATGGTATCGCTAAATTAAATATGCAACTGTTAAGAGCTGAAAACAATTAAAAAGGTTTAAATCAGCAAATTGTCCATTCAATTCAGGGTTTCGTTAAGTAATTGAGAGCTCAGTTGGAATAGAAACCAGCAGACACAGTGGGTCCAAAGGACCGGTTTGGGAACCACTGCCCTAGAAGACGCACTCTAGGGGGTGGGAACCACTTTCCACGGCTGCAGTATACAGCATCCAGTCATGAAAAATGGTTTCAGTTGGTTTCATAATACAAGAGTCGCATTATAGGCTATTTAGTGTTAATAAATGCCTGCTGGAATGTCACAAGTGGGACAGTATGCATTTTGAATTTCCAAGTGCCCTAGAACAGGTTTGCCCAATCCTGGTACTGGAGGGCCAGTGTCCCTCCAGGTTTTTGTTCAACTGTACTCTAAATTGCTTAATTGGTCCAATTAAGTAATTTAGGGGACAGTTGAAACAAAAGACAGCGGCCCTCCAGAACTAGGATTGGGCACCCCTGACCTAGAAGACACATAGTGACTGGATTAGATCTGCACATGTGCATAATCAGCAGAGGACACTGAATTCAAAATTCTAAAAGGTGTTGACAATGTCAACCCAAGGGCCTTTTTCAACCTGAAAAAAAAAAAAAAAAAAAACAAGGACCAGGGGTCACAAATGGAGATTAGATAAGGGGCATTCAGAACACTAAATAGGAGGCACTTTTTTTACACAGAGTATTGTGAGGGTCTGGAACTAATTCCCATGTAATGTTATTGAAGCTGACACCCTGGGATCCTTCAAGAAGCTGCTTGATGAGATTCTGGGATCAATAAGCTAATAACCAAACCAGCAAGATGGGCCGAATGGCCTCCTCTCGTTTGTAAACTTTCTTATGCTCTAATTCCATGGGGAAATAGAATTCGATACTACACCCATATTCAATCTAAGGTCCCGCTGTCCCGACATTTTTTCAAAATATTAAAATAGACCCCGTTTTCAGATAATACCTTTTGTCAAAATAACGTAAACAACAGCTTGCTGTAGTTTATGGCATCTGCAGTGAAAACAAATGTTTTGAAAAAGGTAATAAGGTTATGAAGAACATTTTTTTATTATGTGATTAACACAGACAGACATACGTGCTTATTCCTCAGTGTGCCAGGCGTTTTCATTTTGTTTATATTCGGAATGAATCTACAAATAATTTATTTAGTAGGTGTTCCCTTCTGGAGGGATTAGCCCAGTAGGCAGAGCAGCGAGCGGGGGCAAGCATCCGAATCCATCATGTTAAACTACATCAACAACGTCAATAAATAGAGCCATTCTGACACAGTGTGTAGGCTATATAAAAGGAAGAACAATGACTAAACCTAATGTACTTCTAACGGCGATCTAATTCATTATTAAATTTATTATTATTAACAATAAACTCAATAAAACAGTAGCAATAAGTGTACACCCGGGAGTGTACTGAAATTAGCTATTTTTATTATTATTATTATTATTATTATTATTATTATTATTATTATTATTATTATTATTATTATCTGTACTGTTGCTGAGATCACCTTTCTTATAATCATCATCATAATTCACGTGTGCAAAGATACATTCATGGACTGACTACTGACAAATGTCTGCAATAACAATAATAATAATCTTTTCCCTCTATGCTGAGTGTGGTAATTAAAGTACATTACTACTACAACTTAATTTTGCAACATTGTAGCAAGCAACATACTCATTCTTAAAAAGCAATGAGCGAGCATGATGTTTCTTCAAACACACACAAGACTGTTTGTGATAAAGGCTCTCGCAGGTAGCGTGCGAGCTTTCCAGTCACCGTGAAGCGTGCGCGCGACAGGAAGCATCATCCGGTGGTGTGTTTGTTTATTTCAGGAAATACGAGGGTATATATTTTGTAGTGTACTAGGGAGGGATATTTTGTAGTGTACTATACTTACACATGGTTACTAGGGAGTGAAGACTGCATCATGGTGTTCGAGTCCGTGGTGATAGATGTATTGAACAGGTTCCTAGGAGACTACGTGGTGAACCTGGACAGTTCGCAGCTCAAACTTGGGATATGGGGAGGTAAAGCAAACCACGTTACACGTTGTGTTAAAATTAATGTAACTAATTACGCAGCTGTAATCAGTCATAAGGCGATTTATAGTACATGAAAGTATTGGGTATTAACTGGAAAATTGACTTCCCGTGGCGTTTATCAGGGCTTTATCAGGTAACAGCTTAATTCACATATGCTATGTATTAGCCATGGACTCGCCTTATGATTTCTTGAGTACCGTTCATTACGAACTGAAAAATATACATGCATTAAAAATAGTCACGTATATTTTACTTCTACCAGTAAGCATAAAGCATTTTTCGATGGTATTCAGACGGACAAAAAGTAGCCTTAGGAGATGACCTGAAGTGTAAATGCACAAGACGTGATAATGCACCCACCCAGGTGTAGAACAGACTTATCCCACTGACTGCTGTAAGTCGGTCAGACCTGTTTCGTAGGGTCATAGGTTCACGCCCAACCGCCGCCCTTTCACAGCAAAAAGCAGGTTTAAATAGGGAGATACTATGCTGTAATATTAAAGATTACAGAGGGGGAAACTTGGAGTAGAGTGTATTAAGTAATCTTTTTTTTTTTTTTTTTTTTTTTTTTTTTTTAGTGTATTTTGCATTGAAATACAGGTGTTTATGTTGCTTATTTGTATTGATTGGTGGCATTTGCTTGCTGAGTTTCCTAAACATCTTGAACCAACCCTTCCCTTAATTTCCTCAAACTGATAATGCTCAGAATTGTATATAATTGTATTATTTTAATAAATTGCTACAGTAATGACATACATTACCCACAATGTGTTACAGTAGTTATTTGCCAATATACGTTGAACTTCCAGTCAAGTTTGGTTTTGTAAGCTGGGTGTGATTCCATGTTAGTACTATACTTACTGTTTCAGTTTTGCCAGCTCTTAAAAGTGTAATATGTTTGTTTTCTTTTGTTTACAGACATGTATTCAATTGGCTCGGATTTGCTAAAATGTTTAAAATAAAATATGTATAGTTTTAAAGTGTAGTTTTAAAGTTTTGGTAGTTAACAAAATAATTTCATAAATCTTACCTGCTCTGCACATTCATTCATTATAAAGCACAGGTTTGAACGAAACATATTGTATGTATTTTCATTTTAAGATATGATATCTGGTACTACATTTGGTTAAATAGGCCTAATTATTTATTTTCAACCTATGCTTTCAGTTTGTGTTGTACAGTTGAGCCTACCTGCTTGGTCATTTCACCTGGAAAGAGATATGGTCGCCACCCCTTTAATGACTTCTTTCCTTACATTAACTATTTCCAACTAGCCAGTTCCCCTATTGACTGACACTTCTGCCAGTTAAATGCTTTGAGCAACAATACACTGATGAGGTGAAATATCCCAAGAAGCACAAGTGTACAGATATCATGTGAATGAGGTATAGCAACTGAGTATGGCAAGCGAAATTTATCATTAGAGCAGGGGCTCCAACCTTGGTCCCAGAGAGCTGGCTGGCTCTGGTTTTCATTTCAACCAATCTCTGTTACTTAATTGAACAAATTATTGGTTTAATTAGTCAAGATTAACAGAGTCCCAGATCTTTAGCCACTGATGATGTAAAGACACCTAGAAAACCTGTTGGATAGGGGCTCTCTAGGACCAGGGTTGGAGACCCCTGATTTAGAGATTGCACAAATTGCATTTTAAGGTATCTTTAAATATTTAGAGATACCTGTAAAACATTTCGAGATATCTTAAATTGAATTAGATATGTTTAATTGTGCAGATCTTTAGTTGTTAAGATATCTAAAATGCATTCAAACATACAGTGGTTTGCAGTATTCACCCCCTACCAATAATGTCCCATTTTGTTGAATTACAAGTCACTTATGCACAGTTTTTTCAAACAAACTTTTTTTATTCAAAGGTGTGGTGGTTAACCTGAACACTGTTATATGAGAAGGAGGTTAAATTTCAGCAAAACTGCAAAGAAAATGTACAAAATGAAGTGTACTGGTTGCATAAGTATTCAGCCCCTTAACCCTTTGCTGCCTAATCAGAATTCCCATATTTGGACATGCACATGTTGTGTTTTATTGCTTGTTGTTTGGTAACCTTAAATCAGAATTTTAAACCCAATATATTAATAGAAATGTCTGAAGTAGCTGTTTTCAATGATATAAATAGTTAACTAGTGGAATATAAAAACAATAAATATATAAGCCACGCCCCCCAAAAAAAAAAACTGAAAAAAAAAAAATATATATATATATATATATATATATATATATATATATATATATATATATATATATATATTTTTTTTTTTTTTTTTAATAACTGCTAATATCAACCACTTTCCAAGTTAGATAGAAAAAAAAAATCTGGTTGTTACAGTTATCAAATTTTATGAGGATTTCAAATAAAAATACAGTTTTCAAATATCTTTTACCGTTGACAAGCTACAAGGGTTTGTCCGAACTATAGTCTGTATGTAAAAATGCCCCAAACAGCGCCATCTTATGGAAGCTGGCCGGACTAAGCAAAATATCATAAGTACTTTGTCAAGTCTTATGCAAAACCTTTTGCACTGAAAATATACAAATACATACAAGTGAAAATGTAGTTGATTATTTATTATTATTATTATTATTATTATTATTTATTATTATTATTATTATTGTTAAGTATTTCTTACATTTACAAAAGTGCACGAAAAGCACATTTTTATTTTCAGCATACACTGTAAAATAAATAAGCATGCAGCAAACACTAATCATACTACTATATTATTATATGCAAACATTATTGAAAAAATTTCAATACAACCACAAATAGTAAAAACAAGTATGAAAACAAGCTCTTTTATGTATAGCAGAATATCGTAGCCTACATGTTGCGAACACGGCAAGTAAAAAATAAAGTATATGTTCAGCAGAAGAAAAAAACACTGTTGATAGAAAAAAAAAAAAACTGATGATAAAGCAATACATGTAATACAAAGTAAATACAAACCAATTTTGCATGTAAAACTCAATAGTTATTACAGTCAGTGCAAGCAAATAATGTACCGTCACTGTCAAACACAGGCAGCTCATCCGTTTTCAAGAGTCTGTAAAAAAAAAAAAAATATATATATATATATATATATATATATATATATATATATATATATATATATATATATATATATATACACACACACACACACACACACATACACACACAGTACTGTGCAAAAGTTTTAGGCAGGTGTGAAAAAATGCTGTAAAGTAAGAATGCTTTCAAAAATAGACATGTTAATAGTTTTTATTTATCAATTAACAAAGTGCAAAGTGAGTGAACAGAAGAAAAATTACATCAAATCAATATTTGTGTGACCACCCTTTGCCTTCAAGACAGCATCAATTCTTCTAGGTACACTTGGACGCTACCAGGTTGTTAATTATCAATACTCTCCCCCTGTAAGAAAGCTGAGGGAGCAGCCAGCGCCACTTTTGCAGCCTTTAACTTTCTCCACCACCCCCTCCCATTTCTGTAAACTAGCTACTCTGTCTATTCCTACAAAAACACCAAGTACCTTCACTGCACCTGGCCTCCACTGCAAACCCCCCGTCATGACAGGAGGCACCTTTCCCTGCCAACGGCCCAGCAGAGTGCCGCTGCTCTTTTCCCAATTTATATGCGCAAAATACGTCCTCTGGAACGCCTTCAGACACCGACAGAACTCCTGCACATCACTGTGCCCTCTGACAAAGATCATCAACATAAGCTCTTACTCTTACTGGTTCATTATGCAGTCTGTCCACTAGAGGCTCTATGGCTAGAGAATACAGCATCCCTGATAAGAGACACCCCTGACGCACCCCTCTGCACACCTGAAATGGAGAGCTCAAAACCCCATTTACTTTCAGTATACTAAACATGTTGCAATAACAGAGCGCAATATAAGATTTAAAAACAAGACCAAATCCAAAAGCTCCTAGGGTTTCTTGGAAATATCCATCGTCTACCCGATCAAATGCCTTCTCCTGATCCAGATATACAATCCCAGCATCAAACCCAAACAACTTGGAGGCCTCCATTATATCTCTAACAATAAACACATATATTGACCTGCTTGGAATGCAGTATGTCTGGTCCTGGTGCATTATCTGCCCCATCACCTTCTTTAGTCTATCTGCCACAGATTTTGAAAATATTTTATAATCCGTACATAGCAAACTGACTGGCCTCCAGTTCTTTATAGAGCAAAGGTCCCCCTTCTTAGGCAGCAGAATCAGAACAGCTCACCGGCAACTCAGAGGCAGCTGCCCCTATCTGATGCTCTCCTCTAATACCTGCAATATATCCTCTCCCAGCTTTCCCGAAAAAGCCTTAAAAAACTCCACCGGCAAACCATCAATCCCAGGAGCTCCCAATATGCAGTCCCAATGATCAGTTTTGCAGTAGACCATCTTTGTTCGAATAGCATCAATAACAAATGCTTCTACATCTTCATGCAGTCCCCAAGGGCAGTGAACAGTTTCTCCAGGCTGAAAGGATCCTCAAGATCTATTTTGCTCTCCTCAGGACCTGTGACAGTCCATGGAAAAGCTGCTTTTCCTTCCCACCCTGGTAAACAGTTTCCGCAGCGTAAAGGTGCTTTTAAAAAGACCTGGCACAGCGCCTGATTACTGCCGGCTGCCGCAGCTCTTCTCTGGAGTCCATTTTTAAACAAAGAAGTAAACCTCTCTAAACCATAGAAGTACTGTGATGTGGCACCGTTTCATTTATGTGCTGGAAACGAGAATGCATCAGCGCCCCCTGCACCCTCAGGTCTAGCAACTCCTGTAACATTTTCTTTTTTAAACTAATCTGCTCAATTAAAACTGTGTTCTGCAGAGATTCCAAATTTTAGTATCTTTAGTATAGTTTTGGCAAAACTGTTTTATTTGAACTTTTCCCACATTCCACCATTGCCACCATGTAGGACAAGCATCCCTTTCTCTTCTCAACTTTTCCCCCCAAAAATGAAAACAATTCATAAAATGAGCATCTTTCAAAAATTCTATATTAAAATGCCAAAAGGGACTACGTGTTCTAGAATCAGGAAAAACCACTTTAACCAACATAATACTGTGATTTGACAGCTGATTTGGTATTATTTTACAATTTTCAATAAAATTGATCTGATCTTTATATACATCGACCCGGTCCAGCCTGGCACCCGATACTATGGTGTAACCCGCTCTCATCGAAGTATACTTCCGATCTCGACCTATTTTATTCCTCCACACATCCACCAAATCAAAACAGTTCAAGACAGCAGAAAGTTCCCAAGCAGACTGGGGGTGTGGCTCTGCATGATTCTGATCTAACACATCGTCTTCAGTACAATTGAAATCCCCCACCCCCCCCACCCCAGATGTAGACACTCAGATAAAGTATTTTTTAGAATCTTAAAAAACTCAATTCTCTCTTTACCGTCATTGGGAGTGTAAACATTTATAAAGCAAAAACTATGTTTGTCAATCCTTATAACTTTTACCATCCTCTCCACAACCATTTCTCTGATAACAGGACTGCCACTCCCGCACTAAAGGTTGAACCGTGACTAAACACACTCTCTTCTTTCGACTCTTGTTTCCACTCACACCCATTATTTATGTCACTGTGTGTTTCCTGGATAAACTACACATCTATTTTATTTTCTTTTACTTTCAAACACACACACTATTTTATGTCCACTTCTAGCCCCATTAATATTAAAAGTGCCTAATATTAATTTATCTATAGATATTAAGAAAAGATACAGCCCAACACACGAGAAAAGCAACCCAAAGAATTTTTGTTGCCATTTTTTTAAAACAGTAATGCTGTTGTTTGTTCAGCTTGTTCAGCTCCAAGTCTGGAAAGTAGTCCCCTTCTTTCACTCCTCTTTGCCCCTTTGTGGCATCTAGGAAATCCGCAATCTTAACTGGATCATATCCCTCCTGCCGTGACTGACTACTCAGTTCTGATAGATAGGAGGAATCCGAGACATAGCTCTACCTCTCACTCTCCTCCCTCCTCTCTATGTTTAACCGAGGCCGGCACGCTGCTCTCTCCCCTGAACCGCTCTACATAGTGTCCTCCAACGACCTCTTTGATACACTTTTTTTTTCTCTCTTTTTCCCTGGGATCTTAAAATCACTCTCGTTATTTTCATTACTGTCCTCCTTTTAAAGTCATGTTTACATTACAGACTTCACTTCAACTTCTTGCACTGTCATCTGTCCCTGCTGTTCCTTGATCACCACTTCATTTTCCGCACTCCCACCAGGCTCTAGTTCTGCTACTGCCGGCGCCTCTACTTCCACCTCCACACCTGTGGCCGCTGCATTACCTGGCTCCGTTACACCCACCGCCACCTCCCGTGGCGCAGGCCTTTCATCCCCGCTATTACTATCAGCACCTTCCTCTCTCTTCTGACCCTCATTGTCTTTATCAGGACCCATTCTCTTCATGTGCTCCACTTTACCAAAAACAAAACATTTAATGTCCTCAGAAGTTACAAATACATTATAAACACTACCGTTAATATTAAATTTAATTACAGTGTTTATCACTATGTTTGGTTCATTCATTGTCATTGTTACTTGCCTCTGAAAAGAAACTACATGTTTTATTTCCGGCGCTTAAACCCAAGACTTAAACATTTTATCAGTGACATTAGTTTACCATATTGAAGGAGCTCTTGCTCCAGAATCACATTCCTCATGAACGAGGGAACATTGGAAATGATGATCCTGCTTACAGCTGAAGCCAGCGGCAGAACGGAGGAAGTGTCATTAATAACAACACTCTCCTGTACCATCCATATTCACAAGAATTTAATTTATTAAAAAAATAACTACTGCCCGATTCATTTGAGACATGGACTTCACATCTTTACACCCAACTACCTTCCCCACAGCAAGAACACATTCTTCCACAGATACTTATTCCTCTGTAACTATCTTCACATCATGCCTACGAGACAAGGATTCAAACGAAAACGGGGGAGCTCCCCCCAGTTTTGGGCCATAATGGCCCTAAAAAGAACACCAATAAAGAGCAGTAAAATGTTTCAATTCAGTGCAATCAGTAAATAACACTAGTCTATAAATAAAGAAATAAGATTCTCCCTTACCTCACCTGCCATAGCTCAATCAAACATCCCGCACTCTCAGCATGCAACACAGAGAGAGAGAGAGAATTAAAAGTGGAATGTACTGCAGCTTACTTGACTATAGTAAAATAAACTGCCATTCACTAAATTTAGCTCTACAATTGTTCATGAAAATACCTAATTTTATATATATATATTATATATATATATATATATATATATATAATATATATCCACACACACACACACACACACACACATACACACACACACACACACACATACAGTACCAGTCAAAAGTTTGAGTACACCTGCTTGAAACCACTGCAAAATTATCAGTTTCTCTGGTTTTACTATATATAGGTATGTGTTTGGGTGAAATGAACATTTTTGTTTTATTCTATAAACTACTGACAACATTTCTCCCAAATTCCAAATAAAAATATTGTCATTTAGAGCATTTATTTGCTGAAAATGACAACTGGTCAAAATAACAAAAAAGATGCAGTGTTGTCAGACCTCGAATAATGCAAAGAAAATAAGCTCATATTCATTTTTAAACAACACAATACTAATGTTTTAACTTAGGAAGAGTTCAGAAATAAATATTTGGTGGAATGACCCTGATTTTCAAGCACAGCTTTCATGCGTCTTTGCATGCTCTCCACCAGTCTTTCACATTGATGTTGGGTGACTTTATGCCACTCCTGGCGCAGATGAACCTCCGTCCCAGTCTCAAATCTCTGGAAGACTGAAACAGGTTTCCCTCAAGAATTTCCCTATATTTAGCGCCATCCATCATTCCTTCATTTCTGACCAGTCCCTGCCGATGAAAAACATCCCCACAGTGAAGCATGGTGGTGGCAGCACCATGCTTCACTGTGGGGATGGTGTTCTCGGGGTGATGAGAGGTGTTGGGTTTGCGCCAGGCATAGCGTTTTCGTTGATGGCCAAAAAGCTCAATTTTAGTCTCATCTGACCAGAGGACCTTCTTCCATATGTTTGGGGAGTCTCCCACATGCCTTTTGGCGAACACCAAACATGTTTGCTTATTTTTTTCTTTAAGCAATGGCTTTTTTCTGGTCACTCTTCCGTAAAGCCCAGCTCTGTGGAGTGTACGGCTTAAAGTGGTCCTATGGACAGATACTCCAATCTCCGCTGTGGAACTTTGCAGCGCCTTCAGGGTTATCTTTGGTCTCTTTGTTGCCTCTCTGATTAATGCCCTCCTTGCCTGGTCCGTGAGTTTTGGTGGGCGGCCCTCTCTTGCCAGGTTTGTTGTGGTGCCATATTCTTTCCATTTTTTAATAATGGCTTTAATGGTGCTCTGTGGGATGTTCAAAGTTTCGGATATTTTTTTATAACCCAACCCTGACCTGTTTGGAGAGCTCCTTGGTCTTCATGGTGCCGCTTGTTTGGTGGTGTTGCAGACTTTAGGGCCTTTCAGAACAGGTGTATATATACTGAGATCATGTGACAGATCATGTGACACTTATATTGCACACAGGTGGACTTTATTTAACTAATTATGTGACTTCTGAAGGTAATTGGTTGCACCAGATCTTATTTAGAGGCTCAATAGCAAAGGGGGTGAATACATATGCGCGCACCACTTTTCTGTTATTTATTTTTTAGAATTTTTTTAAACAAGTTATTTTTTTCATTTCACTTCACCAATTTGGACTATTTTGTGTATGTCCATTACATGAAATCCAAATTAAAATCCATTTTAATTCCAGGTTGTAAGGCAACAAAATAGGAAAAATGCCAAGGGGGGTCAATACTTTCGCAAGCCACTGTATATAATGATTATATTCAAAAGAACAATTGTGATAGCAGCATCACTGGTGCAGAGATTAAAAATCTCCTTTAATTGGCGGATTTCCACTTTTACTCAGTCCCCGGGGCTTCTGATGTGATCAATGCAGATTTTTTTATTTTATTTTTTAAATTTATTTCATTTATTTATTTTAATCTTTTTGTTTTTCCTTTTTTTGTAATTTAAGCTATTAACACATTTATGACAGTTGGTATAAAGTATTTTTGCAGTGTAACACAGCTCATTTATTATATAAATCTATCTTGGTAAACTTGTTAACCTTTAGGTTGAATTTAAAGGAGAGGTGAGACTTATCTCCTCCTTCTTTTCTCTATTTGTAACTTGATCTCAACCAGCACATCAATCAATTTCATGATGTGTTGTCTCTTGATTGGTTAACCAATCTATCCTGCCTCTATAGAACACTCCCATTTCTAGCAATCTCTTTCAGCTTTGTTTTGCTGCCGATTTCCTTACTGTTGTTACTACGTACCTGGTTTGATCATTTCTCTTTACTGGTTCTGGCTGACGACTCTCACTCTTTGGATCTCCCTTCCTTACGGACATGGCACCATTCTTTCAGATTACCCCTCTTGCTTGTTTGTTCGAATATGGAGTTGCCGATCAAGGCTTTCCTTCCATCTGACTTGGAAGACAGCCCTTCTCATTCCCGTGAAATATCATTGCAGTTAAGTAAAAGCTTGTTCACAAAAAGTATTACAAGTAGTGTTCTACAAGCAAGCTTTTAAAAGTGCTGTTCGACAAGGACATGGCAATCCTAGCCGGGCCTGACAGGAGCACAATGTTCCTGATGCTATGTGATGCACCCTCTGCTGGGCAGATCTACTCCAGTTGCCCGGACCGCTCGTCTCGGCTTCCCAGCGCTGCAGAGTCTGCCTCGCAGTCCCCAGCACAGCCCTTCGCCTCTGAGCGCTGTATGATGACCCGCTCATCTCTGAGGACGCCTCCACCCAGCCTGCTAGCCTACATCCAGAGATATTCGCTGACATCAAGGGCTAACTGCAGCCGCCGGTCGAGGCTGTCTCAACCATCGACATCAGGCTTAACTCTCAAAAAAGCAGCTCGTCCTGCTTCATCAGAGCCTACATACCTGCTTGCCTCTCAGTCTTGCGCTCCAGCACCGGCTCCATGGCAACCAGCTGCTGATCAAAGCTAAGGGTTCTCAATTCATTGCTATACAGTACTTTGTCATTATATTACATATTGCTGCCAGACCAGTGCTTTCTATCTATTGCTATATTTCACTGTTTTACCCATGAAAATATTGTTAGAATTTTATTAGCAGCAATCACAGTTATGGTTACCATCTTGATATCAATGAAAAATCATGTAATCCTTTAATTGAATCATGTAATCCTTTAATTGAATCATGCAATACTTGGCATTTACTCTGCTATATAAATTATGTCAATTGCATGCCTCGCTATTTATACAAAAAATAAAAAATAAATTATAATATGTACTGCACCTCTTAGATAAATATGCATTGGACTCTGTTACCGTTCAGATGGATGCAACAAAACGTACGTCTGTTGATCAAGCCAGTGAATGCCGACCAGATGTAGATGAAAATCTGGAGCAACATTTCATGCAAAAGACTGAACAAGACCAATCTAACGTGGAATTAAAAAAAAAAAAAAAACTTGCTGTAGCTAATGCATGACTTCTGTTTGCCTTTAAAGAGCTATGAACATGCGCAATATCTTAAGGCTCTCTCCCAACCGGCCTGGCTCTACCAGAACACTGTCTGGATCCTTCACCTGCCTCTACTCTTGGATCTTCTACTCTTGTCACCTCTTCCAGTGCAGCTGCGCCTGCTTTCCTTTCCGCTTCTCCTCCTCAGCACCATTCCTGGCGTCAGCCCGCACCTGTTTCAAGATTCTGCCATCAACTCTCGTGGCCAGCCATAGCCCAGCTGGCACAATCATGCCACATCCAGCAGCATCCAGCTGATGTTCACCTAACCACTCTGCCTTCAAAGCAGCCCCTCCTACCAGCACAGCCACATAGAGCGCAGCTTCCAAAATCTTCATGCACTTCAGGCTCCCAGTTAGCCTTAGCATTTACGTCAGGCTCCCAGCTAACCTCGCCATTTATGTCAGGCTCCCAGCTAGCCTCAGCATTCAAATAAGGCTCCCAGCTAGCCTCAGCATTCACATTAGACTCCTAGCTAGCCTCAGCATTTACATCAGGCTCCTAGCCAGCCTCAGCATTTGTCAGGCTGCAGCTAATCTCAGCATTTACGGCAGGCTCCTAGCTAGCGTCAGCAGTCACGTCAAGCTCCCAGCTCGCCTCTGCATTCAAGTCAAAATCCCAGCTCACCTCTGCATTCAAGTCAGGCTCCCAGCTCTCCTCTGCATTCATGTGAGGCTCCCAGCTCGCCTCTGCATTCATGTGAGGCTCCCAGCTCGCCGCTGCATTCAAGTCAGGCTCCCAGCTCGCCTCTGCATTCAAGTCAGGCTCCCAGCTCGCCTCTGCATTCAAGTCAGGCTCCCAGCTTTTCAAGTCAGGCTCCCAGCTGGCCTCAGCATTCACGATAAGCTCCCTGCTAGCTTCAGCATTCAAGTCAGGCTCCCAACCAGCCTCAGCATCCACTCTTGACTCCCTGTACCAGAGGCCAAGTCGGCCTCACAGGCAGTAGCTGCAAAGTATCTAGCAGTGCTCGCAAGCAGCACATACTCTGCCTCACCTTTCAACCCTGCTCCTTCCATCTTGCAGCACTCTGCTCAACCTCAACCTGCCGTTGCTCCAGTCTTCGAAGCAGCATTGTCCAGCAACTCAGCCACACATCCTTCAACAGTTCTGGACGGAAGCTCTGCCTTCTAAGCAGCTCCATCCATCAGGAGAGCTGCAACCTGCAGCTTCAGTTGACCTCGCCAACCTCCATCACGACATCTGCAGCATTGGAATAGGCTGTCTATGTTCCTCTGTTCATGGAAGCTTCTCATCTAGGCTATGGGGCAACCCTGGCCAATCAGTGGTTTTCAGCCAATGCCCCCCTGAAATAGCAGTTCTACCACCTGAACAGAAATCCACTGCATTATTGGTCTAAAATATCAATTCTGTTCTGTAGCGACAGTTCAGCCACATAATCAATAAAGGACGATCTTCAGTACAGTTCATCATGTTCTGGACGGAAGCTCTTATATGGCTATTTGTGTCATATGGCTATCTGTGTCAAACAATTTCTTAATTCAAGCCAGGCATGTGCCCGGTTCCTCTAATAAAGTTGCCGATGCTCTCTGCCGTTTGCAGATCTCCAAATTCCACCAGCTCATGCCAGCAGCGTCGTCTTTCCCTACTCTCTTCCATTACCACATCATGGAATAAATTAATCCCTTTCCAGTTTACGTCTCTCTGCTCAGGGCTACAGGACAGCAGCTCTGGCTCCAGCAATCATACAAAACAGCATGGAATTCATACTCCCAATTCTGCGGGCAGCACCGAATCATCCTGGCACAGTTCAACCACAACGGGATCCTGGCATTCATCTTGCACTTCTGGGACATCCTCCAGCTGTCACCCACTACCATTAGATCATATCTGTCTGGAGTTCAACACCATTACCGACTCTAGTGCATCCCAGCACCCACCCTCCTTTCACTTCCTGCAGTCAGCCTGGCTCTCAGCAGAATCGAGAAGTCTCTCGCACCTACTTCTCCTATCAGGATGCCGATCACGACAGATATCCTCCTTAAGATGACTTCCATCCTCTGTAATGACAGACGACATTGTAATGGAAGCAACCTGCATAACTGCAGCCTTTGGGTTTCTAAGATGCGCGGAGTTCACGGTTGCATCCTTTTCATTGTATTTAATTATCAAAGATTAACCGTCCCCTTTGCCCTTACAGGTGTCTGGCAAAACTCATTGCTGTCAAGAAACCCAGTCACTCAGATCCACTGTTTACTGACTGCTCAAGGATCATTGCCACTAAGAACTGGTTTTCATCTGATCTGACCACTCTCATAACTAAAGCAGGTCTGCTGCAGCACTTCTTCACTCCTCACACCTTTAGGATCGGAGCTGCAACTTCAGCTGCCAGAGCAGGACTAAATCAACATATTATTAAAACTTGAGGTTGCTGGACTTCATCAGTAGTTGAGACGTACATTCAAACGTCTGTATCAGACATTATTTCAGCCCTGCAATCCCTAGCTAGCTTGCCTGGAGTAGGGGCGCCCTCTGCTGCATGTCAGAGGTGAGACGTGAGTCTAAAACACAGAAATAACAATTGCTAAACGTGCTGGTTTATTAACCAGCACGATACTTGTCAGTGTTTTTTTGTTTGTTTGTTTGGCCAACGTGCCCTTTTGTTTTGTGTCTTTTGTCGTTCTTAACTCTTTTGATTTATTATTTAATAAACTCTGAGTGCCGTAGCATCTCAGTTTTGTCCCGGTACTTCCTGAATTTGTATTTCGGGTCTAACATCACCCCTGCAGTCATCCTGTTCACTGGAGGATATTGATGACTGTCCCTAGTTTTTCAGGCATCCGCTATTCAAGCTCTCTAGCCAGTGGGACCCCCGGCCACAATAGTGTTACCTTTCGCATTATGTACTCTTCTGCATTTGCATCTATACTGGAACCTTAGTTTCTCTACTCTCTCAAGCTTTGTATTTATACTAACATCTGTTTTCTTAGAGCATCTACGGGCCTCTCTTTATCTTATTTTCTTCCTTCAAGGACTTGATCACAAGTATGTTCGGCCCACGTCAAGTCTGAGCCAGTCTCCTCCCCCCTGTGGGTTTGCATCCGCATCCAAGCCGCTGCCGCAGCTCTCCTGTGAGTAAGGGACTAACACTTTATGTTTTCCAGGTCTCGGGGGTCATCAAGACCAGCCTTCAGTCACAAAGGTTCCTGATTACGAGACTGAGACTTTATGCTGGTTTATGCTGGCTTTCGCTACAGCTCAGGATCGTGCTACTTGTAGTCTATTAAGAAACAGACAACAGTTAACAAACAATAACAAACACAAGACAAACTCACGGTTTCACAATACGGCAACACAGACTCCTTGTAGGTTTAACACTAACCGTTGACCAAGGAACAGATTACTTTGCTATGCCCCTATTTTATACCTTCGCTCATGACCCTTTGGTTAACTAGCGCATCCGCTTCTCCAATCCGTGGATGCCACAGTTTCCCCTTCGGGTCATTGAGTTCTGGTACTGTAGCTCAGTCCCTTTCCCTAGCTGGCTGACTTCCACCTGCCCACAGGAATAAAGTGTCATGCCTTTTAGTCCAGGGTATTCTGCTCCCTTTATCTAGTACCCTTTCAGGTCAGGAGAGAGATCTAACACCAAGCATCATTCGATCTCTGTCACAGATACATATATATTTCTTTTCTGTTTCACTTGTGGAGCGAGCAAGCAGGGTTGGTCACTGGTTGTTTTGGACATTGTTGACAAAGCCTGTAGACCCCCACTCTCCTGGAATAATCCATACTTTAGGCATGTATAGCTCACCTTTAAACCGTGAGCACCGTCTCTGCCTTTATTATAAATGCTTTTATCTCATCTGTCTATGTGGTATCTCTCAGGCTGTGGCAGACAGCTACATATTTCCTTCACCCACTTGTAGCAGTGTTGGAGGAGGACAGGATAATAGTTACAATATATGGTAGTGTACAGTATTTGGAGAGAAGACACGTTTGAGAGTTCCATAAAGGCCTTAGGGGTGCTTTTAACTTCAGAGTTTTAAAGTTGGATTTTAAACGAGGATGTGATAACTGAAACCAAATGATTTACAAAGTGAATAAAAACAACGTTAATTAACCGGGATATTTCAGACCTGTACCAACTTGCTCTTTACTATTTTTCAAACATTCCTGGAGTGTTTAACAAAACATTAGCAAATTGCATCCGACAGACAAACTACAACTCAACATATTACAAAAGAGCATTCAGTCAGTTGACTAAAAAGTGCCAAACATTAAAAGATCTATCTGAAACTTAATTGATTTTTTAATGCTTCAGTTGGAATTGTGATGTAGCCTTGAGATATTCAAGGTGGTGGGTGATTGAAAAGCTGCCAGACATACTTTCAAGTGCAACAATAAAACTAATATACTGCATTTCAAATGTATTTAGTCATCCTGTTGGTGTTTAAGTCAATTTGCTTTCTTCTTTTAATTTTTATGCATAATACAAAAATGGAAGTGTATTTTTTTGCATGCATATTACAGTTGTTTGCCCTTTTATGTACGTTTAGTTTTTCATCAAATGTAAACAGAAATATCACCTATCCCAAAACGCATTTTGATTGTATTTACAGTGTGGCTATGTTATAGTCACACGCAGAGCAGGATCTAAGGAGAGCAATTCTCTGAATTTTATTTTCTGTAAATTGTACTTGTTATATAAAAGTATACTCCATGAGAATAGAGCATGTGGTGCACTGAACACTGGTTTAAAATAGAAGGGGAGTTGTATGATCTAAAGCAGGAAATCACCAAAGGAATGCGTTGATTGCTATTGCCTGTAATGCCAACAAACCAGCCAGCAACCAGTATCCTGCTATGCTGTGTGCCTGGAGTGGAGTTGCTCAGACATGCATAGCTTCATACAGCAGAGGTGTTTCATTGGTAACGTGTTTAAACCTAATATTTGTGTAAATGCTATTTGTTGCACAGTGGACCATACATACATACATATTTTATTCAGATGATATTTTTAAAGCAATGTTCACATTTAAAAATGCACTTAGAGGTTTTGTTGGTTTCTTCATTGAAAAGCAGATTATATAAAGCAGGGGCCTCCAACCCTGGTCTAGAGAGCTACTGGGTCTTCTTGCAGCAATTAATGGCTTAATTAGTCAAGCATAAGAGGTGTTCCAGATCTTTAGCCAATGATGACATAGACACCTATAAAATCTAAGGATTTGGGGCGCTTCAGGACCAGAGTTGTAAACCCCTGATATAGAGAATAATGCATGGGATAGTATTTTACATCCTGAAAAGTTCTTGAATTTCATTAAATAAAATTAAGTACTGGAAAACCTGGAAAATCCTAGATTTTTTTTAGAAAAGACCTTAAGTTCTTGATCCCCCCCCCCCCCTTAGAAAATGGTGTTAAATCCAAAATAACATTTTTGTTAATAGCTACTTTGCGTTCTCATGGGTTAAGGCGTGGTAGGCTGCCTGGGCTTACACGATCAGATTAAGGCCCTGCTGGGTAGACCACCACTCCCGAGAACATTGGGCTGGTGTCGTCTGCCTTTCAAATGATGTTAGGTATGCCTCGGGATCATCCTCCAGCAACATTGTCACCACGTGGGCAGTGGCACCGCTGGTTTGGCCACTAGGTCCCTCTTCTGGTTGGCCGCCAGGAACATGCCATTCATCCTCTTCATCAACTGTCTGCATCCTAAAAGTCCCGTTTCTGACACCAAATGCGACAGGATATGAGTGGTGCATTGTAAAAAGACCATGGGCCCGATCTTCGATCTTTGCTCAGTCCCCTCGATAAATTTGTGCCTCGCAAAAAAACAGTGCTTTGATACAAAATGAGAGACACAAAACGGCACAAATCAGTTGCGAGACATTGGAATATAGCAATTTTCTGAGCAATTTGCAAACCTGTTTGTGCCTCCCAAAACCGTCCACGCATTCGTTACCAATATAGCAACTGCACACAACAGCCAAACGAGAATGCAGAATGATGGACAGTAACCATTAGTAATGGCATTACCCTGACAAGCTGCTATCATTGGTGTTGCCACAGTATGTACCGATATGACAGCAGACAAGACCACACAATATATTGTGCACACATACATATTGACCATTCAAATACACAGCTGGCTCCACAGCTAGACGTTGACTTTTCAAATATACTGATAAAGCCACTGTTTTATTAAATATGGATATTATTGTATCACGAGGAAATACTATATAGGTTACTTTAAAGGTCAGCTGATCTGACATAGCTGTATGTTTTTGAAGTAAAATTAAAAAAAAAAAAAAAGGCTTTGGATACTTTCTGTTTTTTTTTTCTAATTTTTTAAGTCGTGCCATGACAAAGTCTATTGTGGTAGCGCACTCTCTGATTTGTAAATGTAACAAGTTCATTCAACAGCAAAGTAAACATCAATCAAGCATTTTTATATACACAACACAAAGAAGTGCGTTATGTTATTCATTCTACTCACCCATTTGAACATCACGATTAAGCCCAGTTTGTAAGGTTTTGAGTGTCGCCGGAATGGATTTTTTTTTTTGTGTAAGAATTATAATTCTAAGTACGCCCCTAAAATGTTAATTGTAGCCTGCTATGATTTCTCAATAAATGAACAGTCTCTGTAAAATTAGCAACATCGACATTCAGCAGACTGGACAGCTGCATAAACGGCCAGAAATTGCAGTTAACAAAACTGTTTGACCCGTCTCAGCTAACTTATGAATGGACTGCTGCAGAGAAAATACAGGGCTTTGATTGGTTGACTGTATCACCGGTCTGGCTTTAAAAACGTAAGCATGCCTTTCACAGCAAGAGAGCCCTGACAGTGATTGGCTCTCCGAAGTGCAGCTGCTCACCCCTACACCCGTAATACGCAGCAACCTATTGAATAGCCAAATAAAGCAACAGGCCACAAGATGGGTGTATGACGTGTTTATACAATTAATTTACAGATGTGTGACAACACACAGCAAATAAAGGGAGGACCCTCCATAACCTCTTCATCCTTCTCTCAATATTCATTTCTATACTTTGATGGCACACATTGGATGCAGATATTCCTGTGGAGCAGTGAAGAACACATATAAGTGTATATGTAAACACACTACCGCTGTCCATCATATCAATAAAATACTCAGTGATAAAACACATAACTGATCCGCCCATCTGGTGTGTGCGGATGGGGGGGGGGGGTCTGTACTATTGTACGTTTGTACCATTGTACCCAACTCCAGAGTGGACTGTTACTCCGACACTTTTTGAGCCAGCGGTGCACAGTTATTGGAACTAGTGCATCGCAATTATCGCTCAGATATTGGTATATTCAGACTAATTAGGGCTTTCGCCCAATTCAGATTTGATTGTGCATATTGAATGTCCACCTGGAATATATTTGCATCTCATGTTTCTAATTACTGATGCATTACCATATGCTGATAGGACCGCATTAAAGAAACGGAAGGCAGTTGTAGTGTGCTGGATAGAGGTGAGTGCATGTTTCCACACTCGTCTCTTGGGCATGGGAATACGCTATAAACATCACTATGATATGAACATGTTATATATGTTATGGAAACAAAAACGAGGCTTATTGCTTGTGTGATTTTTTCGCAAATTGATTTTGGTGATGCAGTGTACAGGTTTGCATTACCATCAACTTTAGGTAAACTGGACTCGCTATATCATGCAGCATTGAGGTACAATACAAATACAAGATTTAATACTCATCAATGTATATTATGCAATTTGCTAGGTTGGACTTCTTTGGCTTTACGTATGTTGAAGCACTGGTATATTCTGGTATATAAGGCTATTCATTGTAAATTATATGAATATACTTATTTAAATGAATACCTTATAGATTCCCATAGAAACCATAGCCTCAAATATGCTTACTGAGGCTGGTAAAGGATCCTTTGCTTATTATGCCCCATGGTCCTGGAATGAGTTCCAGTCCAAACTAAAGCTGCAGACCCAGATATCTTTATTGCAATTTAAGAGTAAACTGCATGATTTCGTGACTGAGAGTTGTAATTGTTTTAAGTAGTTGAGTTATGTACTTTTGTGTATTTTAATTATTGTTTTAAATGTGATTTGCCTGTGTCTTAATTGTATTTTATTGTGTACTTGTTCTTGTTGTCCGATTGACTTGCTACTACGTGCTTGGCTATGTCTCACTCGTAAAAGAGGTTTTAATCTCAATTTGACTACGAGGATTATATATATATATGTGTGTGTGTGTGTGTGTGTGTGTGTGTGTGTGTGTGTATATATATATATATATATATAGACTATTGATGTACAAAAAAAAAAAAAAAAAAAATAGGAAGATATTGCATAGTCGGCAACCAGTTTGGGGTCATACACGTACTAATATATTTGTGCACAGTTTTTGCAAAGGCTTTGGTGGGCATAAAAGTCATCGTCTTATATATTATAGATTATAAAAAGACGACTCGTGTCTAGAAGAAAACTGGTTTTCTGAATAAGGTGTCTAGAAGGGCTAGTATTCCGATAGTACCCTAATACTAAGTGGCTATTCAGTATCACGTTTTCGGAATACTGGTATACAGAATACGGACAGATTAATTCGGAATACCCTGTTTACATGGCATGGAATAGCTATTCAAATTTCCCACTATTCTGAATACAACTGGAATCCTGATAGAACAGGACAACTGGAACAGGTGTCCGGATAGCAATATGAGTGCAGTCAATTGCAACTGCCACGTGCGTCAGGTGATAAGGCCAGCATTATCTCCACACTGTTTGCTCTGGTACTGGGGAATTTAATATGTTCCTCAGCACGTCGCAGCAACGTGGTTATGAAGCCATCGAGGTGGAGGGTCACTGCTATCCCGGTAGCCAGGATACACATACAGACAGAAACTACCAATTGCTCAGACGAGGCATGACTGCGCAGGTTTGTTCTGGTCAGTTTTCATCATGCAGCATGTGGCATAGATGAGTCGAGACCATACCGGGACACAATTTGCTCATTGCTGAGCTCCTCGTATGTGTGCCGAGGCCGGTACACTCTTTCAGCATATCTTCCCCTATGTCGGGGTTGCTGTTGCTGGGTGTGCCTTTCATCATTCACATCTACACATTGACGGACACGCTGCATACTACCCATGTTTCTCATTGTTGTCTGTTTGTAGTCAGTGCTGGAATGGTAGTGTGCGCAGAGTTAACGCAGTCCTTTTACAATCCTTATTCTGTACTTCACAAACCTGGTTTTGTGCTTGGCACATACCTTCAAATATACCAGGATCATGCATATTGTCAGCCACTCCTCCCATATTGCGCGATGCATAAATTGTATTTCTGCACAGCGCAGAATGGATTGTGATGCGCAAAAGGACATTTCGAATATGGCAACTTGGCACAGTTTCGGCACAACGGCCATAACTCTGCAGGGTGCACAAACCTTTCGAAGATCTGGCCCCATGTCCAGACAATATTCATGATACCAAGAACATCCATATTTATTTAAACAAACAGCAAATCACTGAATCACCCCTATATCATTGATAGTATAGGGGAATAAAATACGGCGGGTTTCAGTCCCAAAAGAAAAACCGTCCACTACCAGAATCCTCCGTGCATGAAATTGTGCTCCTTAGGATCCTGGGGAAAGTGGCCTGTATGAATCATGTATAAAGTAAAGCATCAAGTAACTAGACTAACGGAAATAGTACAGTGCTGCCAGTAATCTAGCAGTGTAGCCTACAAAACCCAAATTAACATAAATATACTTCTTTAAAATTGAATGTGATATAAAAAAAAGTGCATAATTTGTAATGAATTATACTTCAATTGAATATTTCCTTACCTACTCACAAAGCAAAATAATATCTGTCATAGTCACAAATTTGATATAGTACAAAACCAGCTCTAAACAGGCTTTTCCTATATTTAGCTTCTATTTAGGTAATTTTCAAAAGTGTTTGCTCATGTTGTAAAACAGAGTACTGTTTTTATTTAGATCGCATGATTTAGTAGTACAGTACTGATGGATTATTTTTGTGTGATTTACTTGCATGCTTGAGCTTGTGCATGAGCGTTTGCTACATGCTTCGAATGCAGTTTAAGCCTCATTTACTGATTAGTTTGTTGGCGTTGATACCACCTCTGAATTTGCTTTTGTCTTTTTATTTTTTTTCAGAAAAGCTTGAATTGAAGATCCCTTGGAAAAATCTGTACAATCAGTCTGTAGAAGCTACATTAGCGGGAGTGTACCTTCTCATTGTTCCCACTGCCAGTAAGAAGAAATTACAGTTGCTACAGTATTTTAAATGCATAGACTACATACCCACAAACCACACATTGTGATTTCATTTTAAAAGGCACCTGTAATGGTTAACCATGCTTTCCAAATGTTGTAATATCTTTAGAATATAGTTTAGTATAAATTACACGAGAACTCTAAATTACTGTTTTGTGGAATTGTTAAAACATACTTATTGTGCATTACTTCCCCTGGTGTGTTGTTCATCCTTAAAGTGATTGCAGCTAACAATATATTTCAATAAATGTTCACCCCTATGTAAGCTGTATAGTGCATTTAGTGCTCTAATGTGTAGTTTTGAAAAAAAAAAAAAAAAAAAAAAAAGTAGCAAACATGTATATCTGGAACTACACTAGGTTAAATTAGTCTGTTTGCAGGCATTGCTTTCAGTTATTGTTGCACTTTTTACCTGGAGAGTGAAACTGTACCCACCCCTTCAGGCCTTGTTTTTTTGTCAGTAACCAACATAATGCATCCCCTAATGATTGACATATGTTGCTGCCAGTAAGATGCTTGATTCCAATGGCACCACTTAAGTGAAATGACCCAGGAAGTGCAAGTTTAACCAACTTCCTGTAATGAAAGGCAAGCAAACTGACAACTGTATTTTAACTAGTACCAGATTTCATGGTTTAAAAAGAAAATACAGATTTGTGATCATGCTACAACATGTTCCTCTTGAAACTGCACATTTGAGATCAAATGGCAGGTAAGATTTATGGAAGTATTTTGTTACTAGAACTTTAACAAAAGGAGAATGTTGCCATCTGTTTGGTATTTTGATTTGTTTTTTTGTGTTCTTAAGGTATAAAGTATGATGCAGAAAGGGAAGAAAAACAACTACAAGAAGCCAGACAAAGCGAACTACAAAGGATTGAAGAAACCAAGTTGAAAGCCGAAGAAAGAGGTAAAGGGATGGGCACAGTTCATGCAATAAGTAAAGTAGGCATTAGCATGAGCATTCTATGTGTTAATGTTGATGTTTTTATTGTTTTGTTTTTTTTGTTTTTTTATAAATGTATTTGGTTGTCGGTAACAAGTTTAGGCTTGTTACAAATGTGAATTTGGTGTTTAAAACAAATTTATTTAAATTTTTTTAAATAAACCTATTTGTTCAATATAAGTTACACTGTGTATGTTCTATGTCTTTGTATTAAGTAAATTTTTCCAATGACACATAAAGATACAGAAACATATTTGTAAAAACACTTTATGCAAGGTAAAATCAGTTAGTTACGTAGAACAAAAAATGTTTTCCGATTTTTAAAAAATTTTTCCTTGGAACTAGAAATAAGTTAAAATTAATCGTGCACCATTAAGTTAGCACAGTGTATTGGCAACACGCTTTAAAATATCAGACATGATGCAAAAGCCAGTTTATTCAACAAGGTGAACGTCCACAGCTCTTTCATTTTTATTTTGAGGTGCTTCAAAATCTTTTTAAACCAACCCCAAGAAGTGTTGAATAACAATTGTTAACTCTCCCCTCAGTGCTCCTTGTACATTATCTGACTCCCCAGTTGAGGCAGTAATTGGGTCATGAGCCCTGTGAAAGTGAATAACTAGAAAGTTATGTCCCAGTCTTGTGGCTCTGTCTCCCTCAGTTGTGTGTGAAATTGGAAAGGGGTTTTAGACAGCCTCTGTTAATAGCAGATTTGATTGTACTTTAACAGGAACCCTTTCTTGTATACACAGAAAAACCTAAAGAAGAAAAACAAGACACCTTTGTTGAAAAGTTAGTCACTCAGGTCATTAAAAACCTGCAGGTTAAAATTTCAAATATCCACATTCGTTATGAAGATAACATAAGTATTGACTTTTATGTATTGTAGCTAAATACGTATAGGGTTGCATAACTTTAGAGATCTGTCATAATGATAGCTCAATAATCAATTACATTTGATTTATTTATTTAGATCACTAATCCTAAAAGCCCTTTGTCATTTGGTGTGTCGCTTCAAAATCTCAGTCTTCAGGTACTGTATTTCCAGATTGCCCAATTGTTATTTTCATAGCAGTTGCTTATTATTATGGTTTTCGTTTTTTGAGCATATAGAGCCAGTGTCAGGCCACGGCTATATTTTTTTCACATACTATATCTATTTTACTTCATGTTTGCAAACCATTAGATCAGAAATGCCATTCCTGTAACATTGTCCAGGGATGCATTGTCCTTTTTTGGTTTTGAATCGAATTGTATGTGTATTTTGCAGACTGCAGATCGAAATTGGAAACCATGTCTTCCAGATGAAACTAGCAAGTTGTTCTTTAAGGTACAGTAGTTATAGGATTTAATTTAAAATAAAATAATTGTATATTTTAAACGTAATGTGAGCTGATGCATCCAGCGTAAACTTATTTTTGGGGGGATGCTGAAGTGGTTAGAATATTTTAGGCTTCATTATTGGTTTTAAAATGCTTCATAACTTTTCTTATTTTTCAGCTTGTACAGCTGGATAACCTATTTGCTTATGGGAATGTAAACTCAGAACTCTATTCTAAAGACAGCTCTAAGGAAGCCCTGGTAAGCAATCAATTACATAATATACATTAATTACTTTTACATGAAAAGGTATTGATTGTCTGTCGGTGCCCAAAATAAAAATTAATTCACAACCAAAATAGTTTCTACTTTGAGCACTGAAACAGTTAATATTGACTGGACATTTGCTGTAATTGAATTTTATTTAGAGAATCATAGAATACTTTGTACCAAATTGCATACCAATTATAAGACCCCATGTCAGTTCCCTAAAAGTTTTGTTGAAAATGTTTGAAAGACAGGCAAAATACAAGACATTCTTTCACCTGAGTGATTTTATGAATTCTGAGCCTTTTCTTAAAAAAATAAATATTTATAAATAAAATAGTTCTTCATTCCATTATTATCAGTAAATAAAACATAACTTATTAATACTGTTCATATTTATAAATGTTGTAAAAACATATAATAGAGAATACATGTTCTAATATAATTCAGTCAAATACCTTTAAAATTTAAATACCCCTGTGTGACGGAAAGATGAGTTCTGGTGATGAATCTCCCTCCCGACCTGTGAGGGCGCTAAAGAACGAGAGGAGAAGTATCTGGAAGGGCTGGCCTGACAGTTCGTTTCCGGGTCAGGGAAGTGGGTCAGCTTGGAAAGAAGCGCGACTCTGTTGTAAGACCATATTGATTTGAAAGGTAAACGAGAGGCAGCTTCAAGTAATAAGGCAGCTGCAACCGTTTACCTAGATATCATGCAGGATTACATATAGGGGCCAGGGTAACGCTGATATTTGCCTTCGTTTGGGTAGAACGTTTGGAGGAAGAAGGAGCGAGAGTGGAACTCGCAGTGTTTTTGTGATTATGTGTTGTGTTTGTTTATTAACTGTCTGTGTTTATTTCACTATGGACAGTTAGAGCACTACTCCGGAGCTGTCGCAAAGGGTCAGCACTGTCCGGAGGACCCCTGCACACCACCGTATCTGTGTATTCA